>NW_002987320.1:241242-255756 GCF_000006295.1 Pediculus humanus corporis | reverse complement strand
CAGTTAAAATACTAAAAAAAAAAAAATTCCTGTCGATTTCGATTTTCAAACTTTTCTCCCCACCCCTCCTTCCCCCATTTTTTTTTTTGAAACGAAGGGGACGTCGGTCCCCCGACGTTCGTTTAAAAAAAAACCTGTCGTTTGTTGTACGAATTTTTAAAAAAATTATTAAATCCTTTACTGATCAATGTTTTTTTGTACATTATTCCCTTAATAATAATTATAATTATAATAATAATGATGATAATGATAATGATAATAAAAAGAATAAAAAATTGAAAATCTAAGGGAGAATAAAAGTAGAAAAAAATTTTTTTTTTTTTAATAATCTTTAAAGTAATAAAATTTGAGTAATAAAAAATTATTATTATTATTATCATTAAAATCTTAGACTAGTTAAGGAGAATGATTGATTGATTGACTATTAAAAAAATAAATAAATAAATAAATAATTTTCGTACGGATAAAAAAAAAGAATTTTTATTTTATTACAGGAATAAATAATATTAATAATAATTTTTTTTTTATAACTTTGTGTCGTGTGGCGGTTGACAAAAGATTTGACACAAGCATAAATTATTAATAATAATAATGATAATAATAATAATAATAATAATAATAATAATATAATAATAATATAATTTAATTTTTTTTTTTAGGTGCGCTCGTTAAATAATTTATTAACCTGTTGTTGTTGTTGTTGGTACAAAAAAGAAAAAGTTTTAGAGACGAAATTATTATTATTATTATATTATTATTATCATCGCCGTCGTCGTCGTTATTATTATTATTATTATTTTTCTATCGAAAATCTCTGTGGTCCAACAATTTTTCTTTAAATGGAGGGAAAGGGTGCATTACACAAGTTCCCAACACGATTTGATACTCGTTAATAAAATTATTATTTTAATGTAAGTTGACTCACGTTACAATTAAATTAATTTTAATCGAGGTATCAATTTAATTTAATTTAATTTAACGACCGACAACGACCGATGAGAACGAAGAAACGAAAAAATTTTTAAAAAGATGTGTTGTGCTCATATGATAATAAATATCGTCAAGTGTTTTTTTAAAATCTTTTTTTTGCCAATATTTAAATGCCAAAGTGAAAATTCGTTTTAAAATAAAAATAAAAGAAAAAAATTTTTCGCTGTTGTTCTCGTTAAAAAAATTTCAAAAATTTGACCTTGAAAAAACGAGAAAATAAAAAGGCGGGAAATATTTTTAAATTTTTTGTTTTCGTAACGATTTGTAATTTATTACCTAATAAAAAAAGAAAGAAAAAAGAAAAAAATTGAATTTGAATTTTTTTTTTTGTTTCGATTTCGACAGGAAAAAAAAGTGCGCGCATTTTTTAAAAATTATTTTTAACAAATAAAGAAGCGTAAATTACAAAAAAACTTTTACCACTTTTTATTATCAAAAAAAAAAAAGTAATAATTTCATCGATGATAAGAGCAAATACAAAAAAAAACCACGTGACTTAAAAATTAAGTGTAAATTAAAGGAAAATATGCGTCGTCCATATTATCCTCACGAAAAAAATTTCCCGTTTATTTTATTTAAAACTAGAAAAAAAAAAATTATTTTGCTGTTGTTTTTCTGTCGAAAATTTTTTTTGCGAAAATAACGAGGGACCCGCAACCGGAAATCGATGACAAAAAAAAAATAATAACAACGATTATCGATCGTATCGATTTTAAAAAAAAAAAAATATTCACGTGTTTTGTTTTTTAATGCAAATTTTTCTTCTTCTTCTTTTACTACCACGATTGTACGATTTGTTAAACGGATTTTTTTTTTTCAAAACAAACTTTAACGTTATATTATTATTATTATTATTATTTCAAAAAAAAAACTAAAAATAATCAATAATTTTATGAGAAAAAAGTCCCGCACTGTATGAATTCACGTTCACAACTGGGCTCGCTGCGGGCGTCACACTCAAATCCGACACTTTTGGCCCACAAAAAAAAAAAAAGAAATTATTTTTCTAAGAATATTTTTTAAACTAATAATAATAATAATAATAATAATAATAATAATAATAATAATAATAATAATAATAATAATAATAATAATAATAATATTAATAATAATCATTTATCCTCATATTTTAATACTCAGGTAAAAGAAAAAGAAAAAAGAAAACGCTTTATTTGTTTAATTTATATTCCATAACGAAAATTTTTTTTTTTTTTTTTGTTTAATTTTTTACGATTTTGTCCTTCGTTCAAAAAAAAAAAAATATTGTTTTGTTTTTAATTTCGATATAAGGTAATTATTTACAAAAAAAAAAAGGTAATTTAAAAAAAAAATAAATATATATATATTTAACGACTTTCTAATGTGACAAGTTAATTTTTTAAAAAATAAAAATAAAAAATAAATTATTTTTAAATTAGGTGAAGACAAGAAAATTTTAGCGGTTTTTTTTTTTTTTTTTTAAAATCAAACGAAAAAACAAAAACAACCAAAACCAAAACAACAAACAACCCAAAAACCTAAACAACAACAACAAACAAAACACCAAAATTAGGTTTTATTTTTTTTTATTGGATTTTTAAAAAGTTTTACCTAAATTAAATTTAAAATTCCAAAACAAAATTATTATTATTATTATTTTTCCAACCTAATTTAATTATAATAATAATAATAATAATAATAAGAAAAACGGAAAACTAAAACAACCAAAAAACTTTTTATTTCCTTTATAATTTAAGCCGAACCGCCGTTTTTTCCTTTTTTCCTCCATGGCCATTTATCCAAACAAAAAAAAAAAAACTTTTTAAAAATTTTTCTTATTTTTTTTTTCTTTATCAATGAAATTAATCACGTGATTTTTAAAAAAATACCTAATCAATAGATTTCAATTGTTATGACGTCAGTCGATGTTTTTTTATCACTTTAAAAACTTTTTTAACCACGAAAAGAAAAAAAAACGTTTCGTTCAAAATAAAAAAATTTCTTATTACGACCCTGTTACCCATATATTTTTTAAATACAAAATGAAATTTCCTTTTCAATTGATGACGATGACGACGACGATGATGATGATGATGATGATGATTTACCTCGTTATTTTTAGTTTTACGACTTTTTCGACGATTGTTTTTTAGTCCATTAATAAACTTGCAATTTTTAAAACACAAAAAAAAAACTCATTAAAAATTTCAAGCAAATAATTTTTTTTTTTTTAAATTAAATACAATAAATAAACTAACGATATAATAGGGGAAAAGAGAGAGAGAGAGAAAGAAAGAGTTTGGAAACAATAAAATAAACTCATCTCGTTAACAAAAAGTTAATAATATATATTTGTCAAGATATTTAATGAAGATATTAACCGAGTTCTAAATTTTCTTTCATTTTTTTTTTTAAATAAAAAAGCCGAACCCGATGGAAAAGAAGTTAAAAAAAAAAAATGATTTCGTTTAAAAAGACAGCTGGAAAAAGAAAAAAAAACTTTTGTCGAATGAGAGAGAGAGAGAGAGAGAGAGAGAGATGTATAAAAGATTCGTTTGTACCAAATTAATAAATTTTTTTATTTTTATGAAATGGGGGGAAAGGAGATGACGGGGATGAAAAACGCACCCGTTTAAATTTCATTGTACGCTTTGTTTTTTTTGATTGATTTTATAAGTTTTAGTTTTTATTATTATTATTATTATTATTATTATTATTATTATTATTATTATTATTATTATTATTATTATTATTATTATTATTATTATTATTATTATTATTATTATTATTATTATTATTATTATTGTTATTATTATTATTATCACAAATAACTTTTATTAAATAAATAAATAAAAAAAATATGGCGGACGGTTTTGAATCAAATCGTTAAATAAAAAAAATTGTTTTTTGTTTTTGTTTTAATTACATTTGTAAATTTATTTATTAGTTTACGGTTTGGTTGTAATAAAATTATAATAATAATAATAATATTGCTTCTAATATAATTAAATTTGTTTCAATTTAAAAAAAAAATTTTTTTTTTTTTTTTTTGGATGAAAATAAAATAAAAAAAAAAAAATTTTAATTGAAATGCGAGACGTAACCAAAAGAGTGATTTGAAAAACTAATTACAACCCTTTTCTCTCTATCTCTCTCTCTCTCCCGTAGTTTTTTTTTTTTTTGTTAAAAAAAATCAACATAACAATTGGTTGAATATATAAAAATTAATTGAGTTTGAAGAACATTTTAAAAAGAGAAGGGGAAAAAAAAACACATCTCGACTCCCAACACGGGGAGACTGTCATAAAAAAAAAAAAAAAAACATTTCTGGCAACCACCAAAAAAACTCCACATGTGACTGATATTTCCAGGTTCGTTCAAAAAAAAAAAAATAATAACGCGAGGAGAGGCCCCTTCAATTTTTATTTAAACATTCAAGACACATAAAAAAAAATTCCCTTATTTATGTCAAATATATTTAAAAGGTTATGTATATTTTTATTTTGTTTAACTAATGAAATATCTGTCGGTATTAAATCACGTTAAACCCTTGTGACTTAAAAAAAAACGTTTTTTTAAAGACAAACAAACTGAAACTCCATCTTTTATAATTAAAACGTATTAAAATACAAAAACTTTTTTATCCTCAAAAACTTCTTTCGAAAAAATTGTAAACTAAAAACCTACGGTTCAACCTATTGTTTTTACTAAGAACTAATTTACCCTTTTTCAAAAATTAATAATAATAATAATGATGATTTTATGCTTAATTTATTGTTATATTACGGTATTAATTATATAATTAATCAGTGAAAATTTTTACACGAGGAAACATTAAAAATTCATTTATTATTATAAATAAATAAATAAATTTTTATTGTGATGAAAAACGAACCAAGAGGGGGATGTGGGAGTAAGGAGGAATCATTATTTAACGAACGCGAAAAAAAAAAGCAGAAGAAATTGTATTTAAAAAAAAAATTAAAATAATTAAAATAATACGATGGTGTTTATTAGTTTTGTTTACAAATAAAAAACGACGTAAGCATGAATTATGACGTAAGCAAATGGCCGACGGTGGGCATTTAAATTTTAAATACCCAAAACGTTAAATCTGATTGGTCGAATTGTAAAAATTAATTTGCTCCGCCCACTTTTTTTAAAAATCCGCGATAAGAAAAAAGTGATGAGTATTCGTACGTGAAATGGATGATGGCGTTTGTTAAAACGAATGAAAATAAAAAAAAAAAAAAACAAATTTTAATTACGAAACGAAAGCAGACGAAAAAAAATTATTATTATTATTATTATTATTATTATTATTATTATTATTAATTTGTTTATTCTAAGGAGATATAAAATATCGGTTAATGATTTTCACTTTTCCCGATTAATAATAAAAATAATTTAAAAATTAAATGAAATTTTTGTTTTTGTCGCCATTTTTCATAATTGTTTGAATTATTATCAATGGTTTTATTATAACAAAAGGCTCATGTATCTCTTGTGAATTTTAATTTTTCATTCCTCTTTCAATTATTCATCAAAAACTCTTTGAATCCTTTCATTTAACACTCATCCTTTATATTGTTTTTTTTTTTTCCACACACACACATACACACATACGTCGTTTTGGGAATTAGAACAAAATTTGACACGTGCCTTTATTTGTTTACCTTTTCCCCACGTGTATGTAAATATTAATTTACATTTCGCAAATTTATTTATTTTTTAATTTTGTTTGATTTTAAACAATTTTACAATACCGTGTGATATTAATTATGTAATTTTTAAAAAAAAATAAAACCTATTTATTTATTTATTTTATTTCAACAAATAGAAAAAGTTAATTAAATTAAAATAATTTTTAATCGTCGTATTAAATATTAATAATATTTTAATTATAATTATTAACCTATTATATAAGTAATATAATAACAATTAATAATTTTTTAAATGGAGGGAAAAAAAGAAAATTTTCACGTCTTGCTTTCCATTAAAAAAAAAAAAAACGTATCGAGCGCTCCACGCGTTTAAAATTTTAACTAAAATGTTTTTTTATTTTCCCGATAGGTGTCGTCTTAAATAAAAAGGAAAATTTTTTATATTTTCAAATCAACTTAACGCGGTTTTGAAAAAAATAATTTTTTTTTCTTGCGTATATATTTATAAATTAAATTATTTAAATATATTTTTATTATTATCAATTTACGATGATAAACGTATTAAATTAAAAAGCAAAAAATTTCGTATAAATTTAAATAAAATAAAAAATATCAAAAGTTTTTATAACACGTTACAAGTAGGAAAAAAAAAATTTTATATTTTGATTTTCAATTTTTTTTTTTTTCGATGAGATGTCGTCTACCATTTTGATTGATTTTTTTTCCGGTAAGATTGGTAGTATTCCGAAGGATATATTTACACGTAAAACGATAATACCGATTTTTCCGTTAAATTTTAAATAAATAGAAAGATTCGTTGGCCGATTTCATAATTAAAATCAAAAAGATGCTTCGGTTTTCTTCAAGGATTAAAAAAGTATTATTGTTATTATGTTTTGTTTTGTTATATCGATCGATAACAGTTTAAAGCATTTAACACAACACGATAATCTTATCACGATTATCAAAAATTTTACAATTAATCTTTTATACCCATAGAAATAGTTTTCATCTCGAAACTTTTTTATCCTTTTTTTTTCTTTTTAATCCTCCAATGAAATGACCATGCCTTCGCCCACACAACATTTTATAAAAAAAACAAAAGGTCAAATCAAAGGTTAAAACCTTTGTAAATAATTAATTTATTTATAATAAAAAAAAGAAAAGAAAAAGTTTTATTTAAAATGATAATAAAAAAATTTTATTCCCGATGTTTTTCCGACAGAAAAAACAAAAAATGACGTAATAAAATGATTCCCTTTAAAAAATTTTTTTTTTGTTTAAAAAACTTTTTTTTTCCCTTCTTCTTTTAGTTTAAAAAATAAGATTGACATATTAAAAAATAAATAAATAAATTTATGAAAAAAAATGACAAAAACATAATTTTCCCTGTTTGTTTGTTTTTCAAACAAACAAACAAACGAGAAAAAAAAAATTTTTTTTTTTTTCTTCTCTTTTGTTATATGGATTTCAATTCGAAAAACATTTTATTACGTCTTCTTTTGATCTTTCCCTCTCTCTCTCTCTCTTTTATATCAACGGAAAATCACATGTTATGATTCATTCATAAAAATAAATTTTTATTTTACCGTTAAGAAAAAAATCGCGCGTAAAAACGCCAACAACGAACCCTTGATTCTTTAATTAATCGAAAGAAAAAAAGAAAAAAAATTTTTTTATATACGCGCGTTTTAAATCCGCCGCGTTTTTAAAATTCTTTTTAAAATAATAATAATAATTATTTAAGTATTGAGTAAAATAATAATAATAATAATAATAATAATAATAAATCGTTGAAATATGAGGTATTAAAATGGGAAGAAAAATCTTTCGACGTTTGTAACTAAATTTTTCGTTTTGTTTTGTTTTCCTTTTTTTTTCTTCTTCTTTACATTTTCCCTCCATTTTTTTTTTGTTTAAATAATAATGATAATAATAATAAAAGAGTGAGCTTGACGCGTGTTCAAATTAAATTCTCAATTCATTTTAAATCTGCCATCAACATCATAAAATCATTTTTCTCTTTGAAAATAAATGAAAGTATGAAAACCTTCCGATGGGAGCTTTTAAACTTAACTTTAATTAATTTGAATTATTTTTCAACGCCAGTTTTTTTTTTTTTTTGAATAATGAAACCTTTTTCTATCCTTTTCTCCTCCCCCTTTTTTTCACCCACCCCCAATCCCCCGTTTCCTGTTTTTTTTCCTCTTTCTTTCTTTATTTCTCTACGATATTAAATAATAATAATACATTCTAATTTCTTAGTGACCTATTGCACTCCTTCCCATTCTTTATCCTCGTAAAGTCGTCGTAGTCGTGGTGGTAGTAAAAAAAATTTTGGAAGGACACGATTACTTCTACTTCCACGACGACTAGAATCTTTACTCTTTTTACTCCTCACGGTTTTGAATAATATTTCAAATTTTTTTTCCGGGTTCCGGTTTGTGGGTAGGAACACAACTAATCTATCAGTTTATTTTCTTAAATTATTCTATGGGACAATATCCGGTTATGTCTCTTGTAAATTTGTTCATCCCTTCTGAACAATTTTTTCGTTCAGTATTCACGAGAGATATTCCAGCGGAGATGTTTCCAAATTTTTTTTAAATACATTTTTTGCCAATATCGTATTAAATTAAATGATGGGTGTCGTCGTTTCCGATTTTTATTCGTAATCAATTTCGACACTTGTTGTTTTGTTCAGAATTTTATTATTATTATTCAGTCACTTAAAGAATCCAAGTTTGATGTTTCAACATCACTGGAAAAAAAAAGATCCCGAGATTTTCCATGGAAATTTTTTTTTTCTCTAGAAAAGTTACTTAAAGAGTTTGTGTGCTTCTACGTTTAAGATCACCAAAACAAACAAAAAAAAATTTATTTATTTGTTTGTTTGTTTTATACCACGTGTTCTTACTTGTCAAATTAAGAATATAGTCATTTTATTATTATTATTATTATTATTATTATTATTATTATTATTATTATTATTATTATTCTTTATCAAAGTGCATAGTTTTAGTGCGAAAGGTAATAAAAAAAAAAAGGAAAAAATATTTTTTTTGATTTAATTTACGTAACAGGAGCGTAAGTAGGAAAAGGGAGGGGGAAAAAGAAATAAGCGGAATATTTCATAAAATAAATTGAAAAAATTATTCAATAAACATATTTTCGTTAGAAAAATGAGAGACAATATGGCTGCGTTTCCGGGAAACAATTTATATCGTTCAAAAAAAAAAAGAAAATTTTTTTTTATTTCTCTACCGAGAAAAATTGAAAATTTTTTTTTTTTTATTCGCAGTCGGAATTTTTTTTTATTTTGCGGCTTTTTTTTTTTTTTTAAAACATTTCTTACTTTTTAATTTAAATTTTTTTGTTTTGGCGGGAAAACGAAGAATCGTCGGGGGGAGAGAGAGAAGAGGGTGGGAAAAAGAAAGATAAAAATGAAGGGAAACGAGAAAATAAATAAAAAGAAAAAAATTTCTTTCTTTAGTGATGATAATTTATTTTCAAATGGGGTAAAACCCGCAGGAAACCGCTGCCGACACCCACCCCCACCCCCTCACTCGTTTCCGCCGCCATAATCATCATCATCATCATCATAACGACGACTGGAATTAAATATAAAATGAAATTCTCACCCTTTTTTTTCTTTTTTAAAATTAACCATTTGTTATATTTTATAGGTTTTATTGTCGGGGAGGGGAGAGGGCCTCCACTCCAAAATTTTTTTTTTATAAATTATCACCTATTTTTAATTTTCCGCCATTTTGTTTTATATTTTATAAGTTAAAAACACGTTGACCGATTGTAATAACATTCGGGGTATTTTCTCGTAAAATAATAATAATAATTTATTTTTTGATTGTATCGTCGTTCAAATATTCTTGTCGCGTTTGTTATTCGAAATAATAATAATAATAGTGATAATAATAATAATAATAATAATAAAACATTTATGCTAAAGAGAATTATTATTTATTTTTGTTGTTCGAAACAAATCTTTCTCTGAAAAAAAAGGAGCGAAAGGTCGAGAAAGAAAAAAGAGGAGAATAGAGAGAGGGAGGAAGGAGGAAAGGGGATGAGGGGAGGGAAAGGGGATGAGGGGAGAGATAGGGGAGGGGGAAAGAAAAAAAAATTATTTTCATTCTAAAATTACTTTCTTTTTTTTTTGGACACAAAAAAAAGAAAAAAAGTAAAAGAAGAAAAAATTAAAATTAATTTGACCTGGCAGATAGAAAACTTTTAAACACTTTTTTTTTTTTTTTTATAAAAAGTTTTCCACTAAATTTAATTTTACTTGAAATTTTTACCGGAAGAAAACATGTTCTTTAATTTTTTTTTTAACAGGAACCATCTTGATGAAGAATTTTTTTTTTTAATCATTAATAATAATAATAATAATAATAATAATTTTTAAAAAGACATTTGTTACTTTTCGTCTGTTTGTTTGCTTGTAAAAATAAAACGATTCGAAAATAAAATAAAAATTTTTTTTTCAATGTAACGAACACTCTTTTTAAAAAACTAATCCTTATTTTTAAAAAATACATTTAAAAAGGAAGGAAAAGTTTTTTGAACTAAAAAGAAAATTTAAAATACAAAAAAAAAAAAGAAAACTTGAAATTGATTCGTTTTATTAAAAAAAAAAAAAAAAAAAGTAAAACAACCTTTTCTCGATACGCTTTTCTGCATTATTTTATTAAATTGAAATTCGTTTTTGATGCAAGGAAAATTATTAACAAAATCAATTAATTTTGCAAGTATTACATAAAGAAAATAATTACGAATCGGGCGTGGTTGAATTTATAAATAAATAAATAAATAAACTTTTTTTATTTTATATTAGTTAAAAAAAAGTTCTTCAACTTCTTCAATTTTTTTTTTTTTATATAGTCTACAAAATCGTAAATAATATTTACATGCGTTAAAAATAAAAAAGGTAAAAAAAATAATTTTTTTTTCGATACGCTAAACAACAAAGTTTTCATTTTGTATTTTTTTTTTTTTTTCAAAAATTTTATTTTTTTAATAAAAATATTTATTACGATGTTTTTAGGAAAATGTCTCCCACCATTTTGAACGTGACACTACCGCACTCTACATAAACATTACTCCCTACCGCCCTCTACCAGACTCTCACCTGCCCCCTGCAGGAAAAAAAATAAAACTTTTCTTTTTATTATGTTTTTGTTTTTTTTTTTTAATTGAGTCATTATAATTTTTGTTTTTAAATTCACTACAATGGCGTCGTGACAAGTTACAACATTACACCGATTATTTTAATTGTAATTTATTAAATTTATACCTCACACACACACAAACTACTACATGGTAAAAAAAAAAAAAAAGAAAAACGTTAACGGTTCACCTGGAAAAAAAAAAAAAAAAGTTTTTCAACTTGAAACGATGATGATGATGATGATGATAATAAATTTACCGTATTTAATTAGTTTTAATAGCCTCGGTAAAGGAAAAAAAATTTACAACAATGTTAAGAAAATTAAATTTAAGTCGAAAAAGAAAAAAAATAAAATAAAGTAATTAAAATTTAATTACGTAACAAAACAATAAAAATCACGGTGGTAAAAGGGAAAAACAAATTTTTTTACGATGAGTTTTTTTTTATCAAAAGGTTTCGTTTGTTATGATTGATTGTTTTTTTGTTAACATCTTGAACATTTGTTGTACTACCACTACTACTACTACTCCGATTGTTGTTTGTTTTGATATAAAAATTAAAAAAACAATTTTCCTCCTTTTTTTATTTTATTTTTACGAATCTTCTTAAAAAAAAAAAAAAAATTGGTGGTAAAATATATTTTTTTTCCCTTACCCTCTCCCCGTCGCCATTTTTTAAAGTTAATAAAAAAGAGAGAGAAAGAAAGGGGGGGAGAGAGAGTGAGAGAATTTAGGACATAAAATAAAATATTATTTCAAAATGTATTCATAAAACTGTACATCATCATCATCGCTTTTTTTTTTTTTTTAAACCTCAAACAATCTTTGCATTTTTTTAAAAAATAACCACCTGTTTGTTGTAAACAATACATTGTTTGTTGTTGTTGTTGTTCTTTTTGCATGGTAAAACCGAATCAAAAAAAAATTTTTCCCAAACATTCCCCCCCCCCTTTTGACCGTACAACTTTCAAGTTTTTGACAATGTTTTTATTTTTATTTTTTTTTTTTATGTTTCGTGCTTTCGAGCAATTTCATTTTTTTTTCCTGCCGGGTAACAATGATTACCCTTATTATTATTATTATTATTATTATTATTATTATTATTATTATTATTATTATTATTATTATTATTATTATTATTATTATTCATTAATTTTTTTTTGTAACCATCAATTCTTTAATTTTCCTTTATTGAAAAAGAAAAAAAAAAAATTTAATTTGTTAAAACCTTTTTGGAAACGCAAAAAAAAAAAAAAAATTACATTCGACTCAAAATCTAATTCCACGTGTTTTTTTTTTTTTTTTTTTTTAACTAACAAAACTGTTTATAAATAGTCGGTGTTTGTATTGAATTAACGTCTATTTGTTTTGTTGTTTGTTTGTACGTTTATTTGTTTGCCAAACTATAATTTTTTTTGTTTTGATTTTTTTTTTACGGTACGTATCACGTCATAAAAATTAAATTTTTTAAGTTTTCTATCTTTCTCTTTCTCTCTCTAACGAACGAAAGAAAGAAAAAAAGAAAAAAAGAAAGGAAGAAAAGAAAAAAAAAGGCAGAAGAAATAAGAGTTGAATTTGTGTTTTACGTAGTTAATTAATTTAGGCGTGGCTCCCTACGTCAAGAGTATCTGATGAATTACGTAAGAATTTTCAAACTGTTATTTAATCAATTTTACCTCTTGGATATAGAAATCACGCAAATGGGACTTTTGACATTTTAATAATCACAAAATTACAACCTTTTAATTAATTTCATAAACCTCCTTTTTCTCTTTCTCTCTCTCTCACACACACACGTCCTATTCGTTCCCTAAGCCTCCCCCTTTCCCCCTCGATACGTTTGAATTCTTGTTATTTGAGCCTCCCCTCCGATATTTCCACCGTAGTAAACATATACGACCTCCCTCCATTAGATAAATATTTATTTACATAAATATATATAAATAATTTACATTTTAAAAAAAAGTTGTTATTATTGATTTTTGAAACGTTGAAAAGACACGCATATACACGCACACGCACATACACACGCACAATGACGATCGCATTAATAATATTAAAGTGAGAAAATCTTTACTGAAATTTTGTAGAATACTTAAATTAGTTATTGTAAATAAAAAAAATTATATTCTTCTTACTCTCTCTCTCTCTCTCCTTCTTGCCTCTCTTTTATTCTTTATTCTCATTTTTCTCTCTGTATTTTCTTTTCTCTCTGTTCCCTTCTCTCTTTCTCTCAGTTTTCCTATTTCTCTTTTTTTCTCTCTCATTCTTTCTATTTCTCCTCTTCTCTCTCTCTCTCTCCCTTTCTGTTTCTCCTTCTCTTTCTTTCTCACTGTCTACCTCTCCGTTTTTCTTTGTTCCCTTTTTTTTCTATTTCTCAGCATTTTCTTTTCTCTTTTCCTCTCTCATTCTCTTTCCATTTCTTTTTTTTTCTATCTATCCTTATCTCTTTTTTTTCTCTATCCCTTTATTCAAATATTTTTTTCACCTCTTTATCAATTATTTTCTTCTTTTTACCTTTCTTTCTCTGTGTGTTTCTGTTTTTTTTCTTTTTTTTTCGTTTTTTCCTCTTCTCTCTTAGCTTAACTCTTTCTCACTTTTTTTAATATTATTTTTCATCCCTTCTCTTAATCTTACTATCGTTTTTTCCATCCTTCTTCACTTCCATTTATCTTTCTTTTCTCATTATCTTCTCTCTCCTTTCTTTTTTTTTATCTCCCTCTCCATTTTTTCAAGAGTGCTACAATTCAATATAAAATAAAAATAAAATTGACAAATAAGTTTTTTTTTTTTAATCGATATTACGTTTACATAAATCGTACCTGATAAAATTTCAGGTATTATTAACTTTGACATTTTTTTCTTTTTTTTAAAAAATTAAATCAAACTAATCAAATTTAGCAGACGATAAAAAAAAATATAAAAAAAAACCCGAATTCATTTGCATTTTAATTTTTTAATTAATTTTTTTTTTTAACATCAAAAAGTTTTTCTGCTTTTTTTTTTGTGTTAAATAAATTTTCTATTTCCACGTTTTATTTAGTCTGCCGCCAACCGGTGACCGTTTGTAAAACTTGATTTTCTAATTAACATGAAATTCGAACCTGAAAAAAGTTTTAATTTTTTTTTTTTTTTACTTAATAAAATTTCATCCCACTCGGACACGGATCATCAGTTAATTTAACATTTTCTCTCATCTAAAATATTATTATTAATAATAATGATAATAATAATAATAATAAATTTTACGCTTCGATGTAAATAAGTTATGAAATTATAAAAACGTTTTATTATTAAGTCTAGTGACACTTGACAGTTTACCCAATATTAAAAGAAAAAAAAAAAAATTTACTTTTTTTTTATTTATTCAACGAATTAAAAACGTCACGCGAAACAAATGAAAAAAATTTTTTTGTTTTGCTATGTTGGTACTGAGAGTATTATGAGGGGGTCGGGTGAGTGGGTGGGGAGCTCAAGATAACCCTTATCACTGAAAAAAATTAAAAATCTTAAAAGAAAATCCATCGAAGTTAAAAAAAAAAAATTTTCTTTTTTTTTTTTATTTATAATAATATTAATTTATTTATTTAAAATTATTAATTTATTAAAAATAAAATTTTCTTTATTAATTAATAAATATTAAATTTTAATATCAAATAATAATAATAACAATAAAAAGGAGAGAGAGAGAGGGGATCGA
>NW_002987320.1:238701-240764 GCF_000006295.1 Pediculus humanus corporis | reverse complement strand
AAAGTTAAAATTTCCCTTTTTGAAACTTTGACTTTGCAGTTTTTTTTAAATAGAGGAGTGGAGAGGAGAGGAAGTGGAAAGGAGAAAAAGGGAAAAATAAGGGAAATTTCGGGTAAAAGTTTTTTTTTTTTAGGTTTTGCCTATAGACGGACGACTAATGCAATAAATATTAATTTACAATTACGCATTTACGTGACTCGAATGTTAATTTTTAAAAGTCCGAAAATTTTCAAAAAATTTTTGCCAAGTTTGTTCCCTCCCCCCCTTTTCCTCCCCTTTTCTTCCCCACCTCACATCGCCTCACCACCCGGATTTTAATTTTTTTATATTATTAATAACACGCAAAAAAATTTATTATTAATATTAATATTTATTCGAAACCCTTCCCCACTTCTCCTTAACCCTACCCCCCACCCTTCACCCTCAACGCCCCGGAAGGGAAAAAAATGGCGGACGATTAATAATTAATAATAATTTTATTTTTTTATAAATAAGGCAAAAAAAAAGATTTGAAAAGATAAATAAATAAATAAATAAATTTTTTTAAATGAATCGTTTCCAATTTTTTTCTCTCTTTTCCACCAACCCCTCCTCCCCCTTAACCTCCCCCCAAGAAAATTATTTTTTCCTCTCACCTGTGTTAAAAAAAAATTTTTTTTAAAACGATTGTTTTTTGTTATTGTTTGTTTTTTAAACTCTCAAAAATTTATTTATTTACTTATTTTTTTTTTTTTTATATTAATAAATCGATAATGATCTGTTGAAAAGAAAAATTTAAACTCAATGTCACGGCCCGATTATTCCAGTCTCGCCAACATAAAAAAAAAAAAAAAGTAAACAAAACTCGACGAAACAACATTTTCAATTTTTTTTTTTTTTTTCATTTCATTTCTTTCTAACAACAAGAAATTTTTTTTTTTTGTTTGTTTTTTTCCCCGTTACGAAGATCTTAACGTAAAATTTTATTATAAATAAACCTTGACAACACATGTTCAGCTTATGTATAAAATACGTTTTTTTACAATATAAAAAATTTTCTTTTTTTTTTCATCGCGTGGAAAAAATCGCACACCTACTAAGGATGACGATCGGCGGGTTCGAGTTCGATCCTTTTCAGCATCTTTTCCAAAAAACTTCTTTCATTTCATCTCAGATTAAAATCTCCCTTATCAAAATTTGTACCGAAAGGAAGAAAGAAAAAAAAAATTTTTTTCTTTCTTTTTTATTATAATTATTAATTTATTTTAATAAAATCCGAATTGTGGGGGGGAGTGGAAAGAGAGAGAGGAAAGGGGGACGGAAATGGAAAAAAATTTTTTTTTTTTTTTTTTCATTAATTTATGAATATTCACAAACGATGAAAAACGTCAACAATTTATTTTATAATTAATTAATAAAAAAATTAATTAGGAAAGATCAATGTATACTAAAAATTAAACTTTTCGATCATAATAATTATATTAATAATAATAATAATAATTTATTTTCCTTATTATTTTTTACTCGATAAAAAAAGAAGAAAAATTATTTAACGAAATAATAAAAAAAACGAATTTTAATACTAAATTTTTTAATAAAAAAAATTATTTATGTATTTATTTATTATTAATTGTTAATAACGTTTAAAAAAGAGTATGATTTTATTATTATTATCATTATCATCATTTCCGTACGAAACATGTGCCAATTTGTTTCGATTTGTTTTGATTTGTTTCAAATTAAATTTTTTCTTTGTTTTTATTAAAGTGTTAACTTATGCACATAAAACTATTCGATTGTTTAAAATTGTTTGTTGTTGTCGTAATAATAAAACAAACGAAAAAAATAATGATAATAATAATAATGATAAAAATTACATGGGTTATTTATATCTATTGAATAATACAACCTGTATAAAAAAAAAAACGTTAAAGTCGATAAATTTTTTTTTTTTTTTCCGTTAAATTTCTCATCGGTTCTTAAATTTAACGTGTCAGTAGAATTATTCCATTAGTGTGATTAAAAAAAAAAAATTTGAAATTTTATTTGAACGCTATAAAAAAAAAAACAATATTATAGTTTTT
>NW_002987320.1:237221-238544 GCF_000006295.1 Pediculus humanus corporis | reverse complement strand
CGACCGAAGGTGATAAAAAAAAATTTTTTTTAAGAGAGATTAATAGGGGAAAAAAAAAATTAAATAAATAAGAAAAAGGTTTGGCAACGTTTAAACTCAACGGGGGGAACCCCCTAAAGGGATGAAATTAAGTTTTTGTTTTTATGCGTCGCTCTTGGGGTCCCATAGGGATTTTATACATTCGTCATTGAACATCCCTTAAAATATTTAACGTTCTGAATATCAATATATATATATAAAATTTTCCTTTTGGTTTTTGTACCGTCAGCACCCCCACCACCGTCATCCCCGTTACCACCACCCCCGCCACTACTTTCCGATTTATTTTAATGAAATAAGGGGCTTTGGGAATTTTATTAATGTTATTTTTAGGCGGGAAACAAAAAAAAAAATTTTTTTTCTTTTTTTTTTTGTGCGTGAAAAACAAACGCGAAACAAACAAATGGCGAAACAAACACACAAGGTGGTGACAGATGCGTTAGAAATATTTATTCTGGTTTAACTATTTTGCCACCCTGGACAATTTTAACGTAATAACTTTTAATTCCCATAAGTCGATTGTTATTGCTATTGTTTGTTTGTTGGTCGAGCGGTTGTTTTTTTTTTGACTATCGTTTGTTTATTCGTAACACTCGATTTTTTTTCATAAAAAGAAAATCAAAACCGTCCAATCTAAAAAAAAAAAAATTTATAACATGTTGCCACGTTACGTGCGATGATGATGATTCGAAGCGACATTTTTAAATATTCTCTCGAGCCAAATTACCGCGCCTTTTTTTTTCCCCTCCCACGTTCTACTACTATTATTATTATTATTATTTCTTTTAACGGATGAGTTTTTAAATTATTAATAAATTATCAATTAATAAAAAAAAAAATTTTTTTTTCCGAATAGGCTTTGAATGACCAAACGTCGTTTTTTTCGTTTTACCTTTTGTTTGCGTTTGTTTGTTTTTTTTTTGTTAAAATAATAATAATGATGAAGATAATTTTTTAAGGCGTTTGAACCTTAAAAACCTTTCGTAATTTTTTTTTGTTCCTTTTTTTTTAGTAGATTAACTTGACAGTTTGAAATTAAATAAAAATGAATATAACTTGACCTACATTTTTTTTTTTTAATTTAATTTCTTTTTTGTTTGTTTGTTTCTTTGTTTGTTCTTTTACGAGAATCATTGTCTAGAAACTTTTACGTAAAATAAAGAAAAAAAAAAAGAAGTAAAAAAAAAAAATTTGATTTAACTTATTCTATTCACATCATAAAAATATTTATTTAAAATGACAAGTAACATAATAAAAAAAAAAAAATTTTTCAAAAAGTCTCTT
>NW_002987320.1:234256-236759 GCF_000006295.1 Pediculus humanus corporis | reverse complement strand
AACGGTTCGTCCCATCTAAATAAAAGAAAAATAAAAAATTATTATTTTTTTATTAAAAGATAAGTACGTTTAATCGAAATGTAACGCCCTTCTTCTCCCTCCTTCCTCCTCATTCGAAAAAAAACACCAAATAAAGGGACCAATACATAATAATAATAATAATAATAATAATTTTTATTATCAATTTTTTAAAATCTACTTGATTGTGTAATGATTAATGGGTTTAATGGTAGAATAATTTCGACAGGTGATGCCAAAAATAAAAGGTACGTTTTGAAAATTAAAAAAAAATATATATATACATATGTATATTTTCGTTTTATTATAATAATTATTATTATTATTAACGTTTTTGTTTTTTTCGTTGTCGAACTTTTTTAATCGTAAACAAAAACAAAAACAATCGATAAGTTATCGTTAATAAAAATCGGTATTAATTAATTAAAATAAGTTTTGATTTGTGACCACGGTGAGGCGCTGATAAACATATAAATAATACGCCATTTCCTAATTTCGATCATTTCCGTTTAATCATTCGTCGCGTGAATGTGGTTGAATAAGGTAGAAATGGTAAATTTATTTTTATAAAAAAATAACGTTTTTTTTAACGTCGCCATTTTTAATTATAATTCGATTTAAAGAAAAAAAAACAACAACAACAAAAATTAAAAAGAAAAGGGGGGAAGGGAAGGGAAGCAGCGGGGGGAAAAAGTTTTTTTAGTAAAAAAGTTTTATTATACATTTAAATTGTTGCACACGCGCACACCCACGCACACACACACGACGGCGAAAAATAAAAAGAAATTAAATTAAATTAAATTAAATGACTACTTCTTTATTTTCGTCTATAAAAATACAATAAAAAAAAATTTACGAAGAGAAAAAAAGTTTTTCTATTTTAGTCTCATATTAATTTTTATTTAAAAAAAAAATAATTGAATGAAATTTTTTTTTTTTTTTGGTGGGGAAGGGGGAAACGTGACGAAAGTTTTTTAAAATCAACGACAAAAATTTTCCAACAGAATAAATATAACGAAAGAGAAAATAGAAAAAAAATGGAGAAGAAGATGTGTTTACAAAATTTGATATAGAAAAATATTTTTTTTATTTATTACAAAATAAAACCCGCATGAAAAATTATTATTTTCTACTGGAAATGACGAAAGAAGATTAAAAATTTTCTTTCTTTTCTTTTGTTTATAATTTCGAATTCGCCATTTTGATAATAATAATAATAATAATAATAATAATAATAATAATAATAATAATAATAATAATAATAATAATAATAATAATAAAGCCAACGGCCATAGCGTGCTGGTCACACCGGTTCCCGTACGATCACCGAAGTTAAGCAGCATCGGGCGTGGTGCAAACTTGGATGGGTGACCGTTTGAGAACGCCACGTGCTGTTGGCTTAAAAAGAGCAAAGTAAGAACCAAAAACAAAATCTTGTTCTACTGTCGACCTGAGGCAGCTCGACGAGAACGTGAATTTCACTGCTTCTGACCCTGGCCACTCCAAAGATGTTAGTCACCGGAGCCCAGTTCAGGAGACAAAATCGTTCCCATCGAAAAAAGACGGACTCAGGAAGACCTTCAAGAATTGATGTGGTGCTATCTTATAATAAGTGGCACCACCGAAATTCGAGTATTTGTCCCTAAGGAATCGGGTAGAAACCTCGGATAAATACTTAAAAAAAAAAACTCCGACAAGTAGCCTTGTCGTGTTTAATGGTGGATAATAATAATAATAATAATAATTTTTTTTTGACAAAAGGGTCAAGTATTATTTTTTTTTTACTACTAATTCTTAAACATCGTTATCTTCTTATTGTTGTTGTTGTTGTTTTCGAACTTCTTCCGTCCGATCACGTTTAACAAATAATAATATTTTTAAACGAATTAAATATTAGTATTAATAAAACAACCTTTTATGACGTCATTGTTTATGAGGTTTTTTTTTTTAAATTATTAGTGATAGAAATTTTTTTTTGTTTGTTTTCACACAAAAATACAGAGTTGAGTAGTATAGTTTAACACGTGATTAATTTTTAAACGTCATATTAATTAAAAGATGCGGGAGTGCGCGTAAAAAATAAAATTTATTTTATTGTTAATGTTTTATTGTAAAATTTACAATAAGAATTTTGATTATCGGAATTTAATATCTGCAGGGAGTCTGGAAAATAATTGGAAAATCGTTGAATTGACTTGTTGTTATAAACGTATTAAAATTTAATTTTTTTTTTGTTTAAATAATTTAAATTCGTTTGTAATTGTTATTAAATAAATAAATAAATTTTTTTGTGATTGTTGTGCGCGTGTGCGTGAATTTAAAAAATAATAATTTTAGCACGTGTAAAATTTAAAATGGAAAAAAAGAAGAAAAAAGTTTTATGTTCGTTCGAAAAAGGTAATTTAAGAAATTTTTTTTTATTTTTTTTTAACGTATGATATTCACCAATTAGTGTCGATTTAAGACATCTGCTGCCACGTAAATC
>NW_002987320.1:131429-234199 GCF_000006295.1 Pediculus humanus corporis | reverse complement strand
TTTTTATATTTTTTTTCTTACTAATGCAAACTTTTTCGTCGTCATTTAAAAAAAAAAAAAACTACCTCCCCACCACCCCTCCCCTCCCATCTCTCTTTTTGTTTTTATAATTCACCACCCAACGTACGTGTGTAATGATGATGATGATGATGATAATAATAATAAAACGATAGAAAACGATGAATTTTTTTTTTTTCTTCATTAATATAAAATTTTAAATGTGAAGAAAAATTTCGACACAGTTTATTATTATTATTATTATTATTATTATTATTATTATTATTAACAGTTAAAAAAATTTAACGCCTCTTAATTGAGACGTCAATGTGAAAAAGTTTAATTAATATTTAGCTTTTGGGTAATTTTTTATTAACATTGTTTTCGAGGTAAAATCGTAGGTAGAAGAAGGAGAAAACTTATTGATTACCATATCAGGATTATAAATAAATAAATGGACCAATGTTTTTTATTAACCGAGAGTAGGAAGACGATGTGGAAAAATATGGTTTCCGGCATTTTTACTAAGATAGATAAAGATAAAAACAAAAATTATTATTATTATTATTATTACTATTATTATTATTAAGTTTTTATTTTATTTAAAACCGTTTGAATGTTTATCGTCCGAGTGTTTCTTTTTTTTTTACTAATCTTTAAATTTCTTTTTCTTTTTTCTTTTTTTTGCATGAAAAATTTTGTTAGGATTTGGGTCGAGAAGGGGTCGGAGGGGGAAAAAAAAGGGGGGGAAGGGGGAAGGATGAGAATTTAAAAAAAAAAACCGCTACAATAGAAAAAAAAAAATTTAACAAAATTGTAAACAAGAGTAATTATTTTTTTTTTTTTGTTTTAATTAAGATTCCTCTTTTTTTTTTTAAACCTTTTTTCCCCGACAGTTTTTTCACTTCGCTCCTTACCCCTTTCATCCCTCCCTTCCCCCCACATTCTCATAAAGTATATTACCACATAATTAAAACCCCATTTTTTTACAAAAAAAAAAAAAATTATTTTCGTTGCGGTCGGTTTGGGATTTTTTTCGTTAAAAAAAAAAAAAAAAAAATTAAAAATTTCTCGTAAATTATTTTATTATTATTATTATTATTATTAATAAAATGAAAAATATTTATCGATCGAAAAAAAAATTCATGCGAATAATAATAATAATAATAATAATAATAATAATAATAATAATAATAATTTTTCTTTATAAAACAAATTTACAAAGTTTGTCGGTGGTGCGGTTATAAAGAGTCTTAAAATTATTACCCCTAACAAATTCACCCTTAATGAATAATAAATGTTGCATAAGCTAAAGAAAGTTTTACAACGAGTAAGAGAAAGAGGAAAATCTCTTGAAAATCTACTTACTTACTTTATTTATTTCTGAGAAAAAAACAAAATGTTAATAATAATAATAATAATAATAACGATAATAATAATGATTACGATAAAAAAAAACAATAAAAAAAAATTAATTTTTTTTCCATCGATTTGATTTATTATTATTATTATTATTGTTAAGATAAATTTTTTTCTGTTTGGAAATACTTTTTCTCTTTTCGTTATGTATTAATAATAATATTAATAATAATAATAATAATAATAATAATAATAATAATAATAATAATTATAATAATAATAATAATAATAATACGTAGAATAAGAACAACAACAACAACCTCATAGTAAATAATTTTCTTTTTTTTCGAATGTTTTCCACACTCAATAAAAAAACAAATTATTAAAGTGAGATTTGAAAATTATCGTTTGTTAAAATAATTATTAATTTTAATTTCTTCTTACGCGTGTGCGTGTGCTTGTGCGTGCGAACCTTTTGTGTTTACTTAAATTAAAATATTTTCCAATAAAATATTAACAGGCGTGCTTATACATATATATTTTTTGTCTCGTGTTTTCTAATTTTTATCATTATTATTATTATAATTATCGACATGATTTCGTTTGAAATGACGTCATGATAATAAAAAAATGCGCGTGCGCAACAACAACAAACGAGTATCTAAAAAAAAAATTTTAATTAATTTTTAAAAAACGCGTGGGTTCATTTAAAAAAAAAAATACCCACTTTCCATTTTTTTTGTGCCGTTACAATTTAATAAATAAATAAATATTCCTTCTCACGCCTACGTAATAAATAAATAAATAAATAAATAACCGATCAATAAATTAATATTATTTAAATAAAAAAAAAAAAAAATCAATTAAACTTTTCGTTTATGGTTTTTTATTCCCCCCCCCCCCTTGTATTTTTATTACCACGATAATATTACAATAAGTTAAAATTATTTTTATTATTATAATTAGAATATTACCGTAGGTTGAAAATATTTTTTTTTAAAGTGATGGAAATTAAAATTCTTCCACCCCCCCCACTCCCCGACTCCCCACTCGTCATTTTTTTTTTCCATTTCAGGTAAATTTTAAAGTTATACTTAAACGTAAAAGTATTTTGTATTTTGTTGGGGGGGGGGGTGAGGACGTGTAGTCATCATCGGGTAGTAATGGTATCATTATTATTTTTTTGGGGGACGGGATGCGACGACGATGACGATGGGGGTACATTCAAGAGTTAAAAAACCTACCCGTTTGTTATATAGGGTTATGCGTAATTTAATTGTTTTTTAACGAAATGTAAAAAAGATATGGCAAAGCGTGTTGTCACAAGGGACTAAAAAGTTTTTTTAAAAAAAAAATTTAATAAAAAATTTTATTAAATAAGAATTATAAAAAAACCCGAGTAATTAATATTAGTTTTTATACGCGTATAAGTTTTTTTTATAAAAAATGAAAATTAAATGGAATTATTATTTAAAAAAAAAATTTATTTTATTTTATTTTATTAACCATTAAAAATAATGTACTGAACTTTTTTTTTTTTTTATATGGAAAAGAAGTTTTTGGAGTCACTTTCAAAAGCTACAAAAAAAAAAAAAAACGTGGAAGAAAAATAAATGAGGGAAACGTTTGGTTTTTATGAATTTTTACTACTACAACAGCGTACAATCGATGATCGTAAAAAAAAAATTTTTTTTTTTTTTTCATATTAAATTTTAATTAATTTTTTTTTGTTTTTATTAGAAAAACTTTTTCTGTTGTCGCTTGCGCGTAAACAAACAAACAAACAAACGAGATTTTTTTCTTTTTACAAAACAACAACCAAAAAAAAAAAAAAACCCGTGAGAATTTTTTTTTTTTTTAGGTAAAAAACGAGAAAATTCAAACAATTAACAAATATATGAGGTATTGAAAAATTTATTTCATATCGATACGATTGTTCAAATTCGTATTAACCTTTGACCTCCCCCTCTCTCATACCCTCTAGCGATTCCCCTCTCTTCCCCCTCCCATCTACTCTTTATCGTTATTTACCGATTGAAATTCATTGATTCATTGAATTCCGGTTTTGCCACTTTTTTTTTTTTTTTTGTTAATGAATCGATCGTTTTTGTTAATGACGAGTCGTCGTCGTCGTCGTAATTCGCCTACTGATAAATTCTTATTATTCGTGAGAATAAAACCGTACAGGTACGATTATCGATTTTTTTTTTTTACTTAAACCATTGATTGTTATTAATTAGTAGCAAAATTTTAATTAAAGCAAATAAATAAAAAAGTCGAAGGTCGTCGTTAATCAATAAGGCGCCATTGAAAAATATATATATATATATATATATAAAAGTCGAAATGATAATAATAATAATAATAATAACCTTTTTTTTAGGTATGCTCGGGGGGTGTTTCTCGTTTTATTATTATTATTGATAGGTACGTACGTACGGTTACCAATGGTTTTTTTTTTTTTTATAAAACAGGTTACGGCCTTAAAAATGTTATCTTATATAAAAATCTGATAGATTGAATTGAAAAAATGCCTCCCGTAATTTTTTTTTTAAATTAAAATCTATTGTTGTTGGACTTGAATTTAATTTCCCGCGTTTTTTTATTTTTTTAAAAAAAAATCTCTCATAAAAGAGAGAGAGAGAGTGGGGGAATAAGGTGGGGAATAGGGGGGAAGGGAACAAAACAAAAAAATGAAAACTTTTATAAAAGTTAAACGAAGAGAAAGAGAGAGAGAAAAAAATATGTTAAACCGTATGGGAAAAATAAATATAAAAAAAAAAAAAAACAAAACGTCGTCTGCTACAATATTCGATATTATTTTGTAAATAATCAAATATGGCGGCGACGACGACGACTACGACGAGGATGATGCAGAAAATAAAAATAAGACATTAAAACAAAAAATTTTTTTAAAATGTTTAATGAAGATTATTATAGGATTTGATGAGAAAGACCGTCGTCCGTCCCACAATGATAATAATAATAATAATAATAATAATAATAATAATGATAATGATGATGATGATGGCGGATTGAAGAATTTTAATTGTAAGGCGGCATTTGAAAAAAAAAAGAGTTAAACAAAAAAACAAAAAATTGTAGAAACTTAAAATTACACACAGACGATATTTATTAAAAGTATTCAAAATTCTCGAATGTAAATACAAAAAAAAAATTCTCACACCGAATGATAATAATAATAATAATAATGATAATAAATAATAATTCGAAGGGGTCCTTCTTGTTTGTAGTACCTTAAACAATCAATCATTCATCGAATTCGTGTGTTACGTAAGTTGAAAAACAATTATTATTATTTGACGTACTTGTCGTCGAACGAGAAAAATTTTTTTTGGGTTTCAGGAAAATGAATTAAAAAAAAACAACGTGGAACAAATGAAAAAAAATTGAATTTCGTGGCATTAGAAACATTTTATAAAAAAAAAAAAAAATATTCCCCTTTTCCCGCCATTTCACCACCTGTTCACCAAATGAATGCATTTATTATAAAAATCGGGTTTCGAAACGCACGCACAAACACCCGGAAACAGTTATTCAAAATTTTTTTTTGTTAACACCGTGTCAGCAGCAGAATAAAACGATGTAATGATAATAAAAATATTATTAATGATGATGATGATGATAAAAAAAGAAATTTATTGAATAATTTTTTATTTTTTATTAAAAAAAATTAATTTAATGCGATGAATCGTTTATTTAAATCGAGAAAAAAAAAGATGGCGTGACGTCAAAATTTAAGGTTTCAGGTACGTAATTTACTAATTTGATTTGGACGGGTGGCATTTACACCTTAACACAGGTAAAAAAAAAATGAAAATTGAATATTAATAATTATTTTTTTCGAGAAGATTTAAAAAGGGGATTTATTTCTTACAAAAAAAAAAAAAAACTACGTGAACGTATATAATTACGACGGTAAGGAAAAAAGAGAGGGGGTAGAAGAGGAGCAGAGAAGGGAGGGGAGGGGAGAGGAGGGGAAAAAAGAATAACGACAACGATGATGAAAAGTAAATGTTTTTTTTTTCCCTTACCTTTGATGATGTATATACAGGTAAAAGCTTTTCACCATCATTTTAGTAATTTATTCGCAAATGAATAAATTCTCCTCGTTTTCCCTCTCTCTCTCTCTCTCTTTTTCATCACATTTATTCTCTCCTACACACACACACACACACACGAAACATAAAACAAATTTTTTGTTTTTTTTTTTTGGTTTAACGTCAAAGATTAAGATTTTTTTTTCTATTTTTTTTTTTTATTCGTCGTGTTGATTTTATATCAATGGAGGAAAGAAAAAGGAAAAAGGAAAAAAGGAAAAAAAAAGGTCTCTCGTGATCCTTAGCACGAGAATGTATTGATTGTTTAAAAACTAATGATTTTAGTCATGAAATCCCTGGAGAATCATGGAACGAAACAAAAA
This sequence comes from Pediculus humanus corporis, assembly GCF_000006295.1. NCBI lineage: Eukaryota > Metazoa > Arthropoda > Insecta > Psocodea > Pediculidae > Pediculus > Pediculus humanus. Next base: position 228,399 of record NW_002987320.1, on the reverse strand, counting down.
AAAATTGTTTAACGTGGTCTTTTTTTTTTTTACCCGTTATTACTTTTACATTTTTCTTTTTTTTCCCTCCCCGATAATAATAATAATGACGTGTATTTGTCATTGACGTGACGAGTTAAAAGGAAAACAATTATTATTATTATTTTCTTATTTAATCTCTCTCTCTCTCTCTCTTCAAACACAACAACCACACACAAAATAAATTATATTAAATTAAAAAAAAAAAAATTGGCGGAAAAAATCGAAATTCAAATTTTAAAAGGTTAAAGAGAAAAAAAAACAAACAAATTTTTATTATTATTAAAATATGGAAGAAGGGGGGGGTTAAATCATTCCCCTTTACTTCCTGTCACACACCACATGACGTCCCCTCCTCCCCCCAAACACACAGAAACACACGTAAAATTTTTTTTTTTCGTATACAAAACAACCCTTAATCGTTTTTTAAAAATAATATCGTTTCGTTTGTTTGTTTGTTTTTAAATAAATAGTCTCGCGTATGAGTGATTTCACACACACGTATACATTACAATTAAAATTTATTATCATTATCATTATTTGTAACGATTTTGGTAGTAATTGTCACATTTGTCAAAACCAGGTGTCATTATTATTATTATTATTATTTATTTTGAGATATTAATTTTTTTTATTTTAACTATTACTATTATTAATATGCGCGGTAATAAATATTTGTTGTTGTTGTTATTTAAATAATAGATCGATCGTTTTTTTGCTGTTTATTGTTGTTATTATTATTATTATTATTATTATTATTATTATTATTAATCTAGACGAAGGAAGGATATATTTATTTTTTTTTTTTTTTGCAAAAAATGTCACCTAAAGGCACTCTTGCGAAGGCAATAAAAGTTTTTTTTTTTTTATCCGATAAAAACTTGTCAACTGAATAAAAAAAATATCACCGTTGGGATTGTAATTGATAAGAACTCTCGACAATCAATCAGGAAACGTGTGACGTAGATCACTCTCTCTCTCTCTCTCTCTCTCTCTCTCTCTCTCTCTCTCTCTCTCTCTCTCTCTCTCTATGACTGTACAGAAAAAAAAATGGATGGTTATTTACCTGAAACGAACGCATTTAAATTTTTATTAATAATAATAATTTTTTGTTACGTCCTCCTCTCCCTCTCTCCCCTCCTTATCATCTCCCTCTTTCCTCTCCCTTCCTCCCCCAAGTGCGATTTTAGTTGGCAAGACTGAAATTATTACGCGAAGAAGAAGAAAGAAAGAAAAGAGAAAAATAAAAAACGTTAAAAAAAAAAATAATCAATTTTTTAAAAGATGTCAGCGGGTGAAAATAACGTTATATACGTTTTCTTACGAGTGAGTGAGTGAGGTAGCTTAAAACATTGATGCCAACATGAGAAAGAAAAAAAAAATTATTATTATTTTTTATAAAAACGTGACCGGGGATTTAATTTAACGTAAAAAAAAAAAAAAAAAAAAAAAAAAAAAAAAAAATAAAAGAAAAAGGTGAATGAAAAGCGAAAGAGGGAAAGAAAAAGAATAAAATGGAAAAAAATAAAATAAAAATGATAAGTGCCAACTTTAGAAAAAAAAAAAATTTTATAAATATTCATTCCATTCTTTTTTTTTGTTATTTAATTTACTTCTTTCGCTATCGGATTTACTGCTGAGTTGCTTACACTTCAACCGTTTCAATTTTAAAAACCGTTGCAATTTTTTCTTTTTTTTTTTTTCTTTAAAGAGCGAACGAACGAGCGAACGGTTTTCTCCTCACTCTATCTCTCTCCTTCTCTCTTTCTTTCTCTCTCTCTCTCTCCTTTTTTTTTATCCTTTTCGTTAAAAATAAAAATAAAATTTTATCGGGAGGAAATAAAAAAAAAAAAAAATTAAGCGTTCGCGTACTTTTAACGCGACACGTGCGTTATTATTTTTTTTTATTAAGAAAATCATCAACGGAACGGCCATATTGTTTAAATAATAATAATAATAAATTACAAAAAAAATTTTTTGATGAGTCTTAATACTTAATCATTTTCAATAACAATAATTTATTTGATTTATTTACGTAATTTATTAATTTTTTTTTGAACAACGTTCGAATGACGCTTTTTTTTTAACAAACAAACAAACAAACGAACGAACAACGAAACAAACGATTTAAAAAATTTTTTTATTTTTTACAGTGTCATTTTCATTTTTAAATAATGGGGAAAAATTAAAAACAAATGTTACAATTACCGCATTATTCTCACCTGTAATATTTATCGATTTTTTATGTCGATTAAACAACAACAACAAACGTAACAAACTATTGAAAACATGTTAATTTTTTTTTTAAATAAAAATTAATTTTTTCGTTTAAAATTTTTTATTTTTAAGGTAATAACAATAAAAATGAAAAATTATTTCGAAATTAATTTCTCATTGTTAAAAAAAAAAAAAAAGTCATTCGAGTCATTATTACGATCGTATTTAATAATAATAATAATAAAATTTATTAAAGAACAACTCACCTTTCCCTACCACCACAACATACGTCCAAAATAAAAAACATTACGTAAAAAATTTTATCCCTAAGTGGGAAAAAAAAACGTTTGTTTTTCAACTTCCGGTTTGTTTCGTATCCGTTACTACCGGTAAGGATATATATATAAGTAATCATGTTTAACTTAACGCCCATTCTAAATAAAATTTTACCACTCCTCTGGTCTCTCTCTCTCTCTTTTACAAAACATTTATATTTAGGTTTCATTGCTTATGAAAAAAAAAAAAATAATAATAATAATATAAGTCGGAAATATATATTAAAACGGTTAATTTGAATTTGTGACGACGGCGACGATGATAATAATGATAATTATCCAGTTTTCCTGATCAATAAATAGATTGAAATGATGAGAAAATGCTAATGCGATTTGGCAAAAATTTTATATGCCACTGGTTAAATGAACCCGAATGAATTAAGAGAGAGAGAGAGAGTGATGTTAAATAAAAAGATTTGCCAAAAATTAATCAATCAAAACCTTAAATTAATAATAATAATAATAATAACGGAAATGGTTTTATTATTTAAAAAAAATCGCACGTGTCGTCATAATCATTTTTACCTTATTACACAAATAAAACGTTTAATTTAAAATAAATAATTTTTTTTTTATAAAATAGTTATTAAATAATAATAATAATAATATCATCGCATGTCGAATGTTTGAAAAAGAAGGAAAAATGTTCGACGTTTTCCCTCTCTCTCTCTCTGTCTCTCTCTACATCCGTATGAAAACCGAAATTAACCGAAGGAAGTAAACGCACGCGTTTTAACGTTTATAATATTTCAATCGTCAGTTGATGTCGGGATTTACGTCGGTTTGGTTCTCGTTTTATTCTCGTTCGTTATTTTTACATGTTTAAGAAAATTTTTTTTTTTTTTTTTAAATAATAATAATATTAATAATAATAATAATAGTACATATATAAAAAAAAAGATTTTGTTTTTAAAACGCGTACGAGTGAGTAATATTAAAAAAAAAAATTTTTTTTTTTAAATTTTGTGTGTCGAAAAAAAAGAAAAAATTCGGAAACCCAGTGAAGAAATATAAATAAAAAAAACGAATCGTTATTATTATTATCATTATTATTATCATTATTATTACTAAACTTTTAAATTTTTTTTATTAATAATAAATTTTTTTTTTTTTTTTGGAAAAAGTAATTAATTGATAAAATAAAAAAAATTTTTTTTTTTCTTTCGTTTGGTTTTTTGTTTGTTGTTGTTATTATTACTATTATTATTATTATTATTATATAAAATATCGGAGGTTCCAATAGAATGCGTATGTACGTGCGTGAGTCCGTGTTTTTGTTTAATTTTCCGATAGTTGTTTTTTTTTTTTTAAATTAAAACTATACCACGCCGTTAATTTTTTTTTTTTTTTTTATTTAAACAAACAACAACAACAACCAAAAAAAATGTTAGATGCGTGCGTGTGCGTGTGCGTAACGATAATAATATTAATTGAAATATAAACGAAGAGGGGGAGAGTGGCGGGGAAAAAAAAATTTTCGCAGACGAAAAATCGTCGTAATCGTCATCATCCATCGACTTGTTGCAACTTGTTAATTAAAATATTTAATATAAAATAACAGGTGTAGTCGTCGTCGTCGTCATCGTCACCTTCAAATTTTCTTTTCTTTTTTTTTTCTTAATAATTTTTGTTACGCGGCGTAATTTTAAGAATTATAAACGCGGCGTATTTATATATATTTATTAGAATAAAATTTATTTTCATCAAACGTGACAGTTTTTAAACGTTTTTTTTTTCGGTTTTGTATATGATGACAATGTGAATAATTCACGCGTAATTTTTTTTTTTTAATACTTTACGCACGCGCGTTCGTCCGTGCGTGAGTACGTGCGTACGTGCGTGCGTGTGGTATCATTTATATATGTCTTTTGAATTATTACATTGTATTACTACCGTGCGGGCAATCAATTAAATTTATTTATGATGTTTGTGTGTAAAGGTGTTCGTCCAAGTGGCAATTTAATATTTTTTTTTACAATTTACAACAGACAACAATAATTAACTACAATGACACACACTACCGTCGTCAATAAAATTTTTTATATATATTTTACCCCCCTCTCTCTTACTCTACCTCTCTCTCTCTTCCCCTCCGTCTCTCTCTTTAATTAATTTTTTACTTTTTAAATGTTTCGATGTTTTTTTTTTTTTATTTTTTTTTTTTGCTAAATTTTTACTTTTCTTAATCATTTTTATTTTTACAATAAGATTTTAATGAAAATTTCTTTTTTTTTTTTTTGAAGAAAAAGAAGATTAAAATTAATGGCAGTCATTAAACATTTTAAAGAAAAGAGAGAGAATGAGAGAGAGAGAGAAACGGGATAAAAGAAATAAAAAAAATTTTTTAGAAAAAAAAGGAGAGTAAAAGTGAAAGAAACGTTAAACAAAGAATAAGAAAAGAAGAAGTAACAACGCCAAAGAAGCAATTTAAGCAAAAAATAATAATAATAATAAATTATTATTATTATTATTATTATTAAGAAAAGAAAAGGAAATGGAAAAAAAAGTTTCTTTTTAAATTTTATTTTATTTTTTCGACAAAAAGGAAAAGAAGGGAACAAATTTGCAAAAGACAAAAGGGTGTAGAGGTAGAAGTAGTGGTAAAAATAATGAGGGAAAAATTAAAAAACGATAAAATCGGTAAAAAAAAAAAAGCGACGTGTTAGGAGAAAAAAAAAGAAAGAAAGAAAATAAGAGATGGAAAAGTAAACTCAAATTACTTGCATTTAATATTTATTATAAAATAAGGAAAGAGAAAGAGAGAATAGGAGAGGAAGGGAGAGGGAAAAGAAAATGAAAACAATCGATTCGTCAATGAATGAAAATACGAGAGAAAGGGGGTAGGGGAGGAGAAGGGAGGGAAAGAGAGTAATAAGAATAATAAAATTTTAGGTATTTTAATAATCTGATAACTGACAAACACGCACTCGCGCACTCGCACGCACACATACAAACACATACACACACAGCTAACAGGTAAAAATAATAATAAAAAGAAGGAGAAAAACAAAACAAAAAAAATACGACGACGATTATTATTATTATTATTATTATTATTTTGCATGTTATCGCGAAATTTCGCTTTAAAATACCCTTTTTTGTGTGTGTGTTTTGAAAAAAATAGTTTAGTAAAATAAAAATAAAAAAATTTTTTTCTTTTGTTTTCAGGTCGGGATCGTTTAATTTAATTTTTTTTTTTTATACCTTTTTTGAATTGAATTCGGATTAACAAAACCACAACAAAAAAACACAAAAGAAACCGAAAAAAAAACTTTTTTTTTTTTTCAAAACTGGAATGAAATGTCAAAAGTGTTGTTTTCGTTTTTGTTTTTTTTTTTTCCCTTTCACAGTTTTTTTTTTTTTTTTGTTTTGTTTTCATCCACTCGTCGGCATCGTCGAACGTAATAAAAACAACAACAACCGGGAGTTAAATTAAAAAGAAAAAAGAAAAAAAAATGTGTTTGTCGTCATCATCATCCTCGTCTTTGTTGTTGTCGTTATGAATTGATTCGTTTCAAATTTGGTTTCTTTTTTTTTTTGAATTTCCCGCCAATTTTTTTTTGTTTTCGCGACGCGAAAACGCGTCGCCGAACAAGGAAAATGACCTGAAAAATTTTAAAATAATAATAATAATACTAATAAACATTTTATGTATTTTGATTTTGTTTTGTGCGCGCGTGACAACAAACGCGAATAAGAAATTGTTTTTCGATTATTAATTTTTCCGTTTGTTTGTTTGTTTGTCGTCCGTTTAGTTTCGCGCGTTTTTTGGTTTTCGATTGGTTTATGTGCGAGTGCGTGATACTATTATTTTGTGATTTAATAAATTTATTATGTCGTGGATAAAAAGTTTATTAATTATTAATAATAATAATAATTGATATAGAAATATATATCGTTTGTTGTTTGCCGTTGTGAATACTTTTACCCAAGTGGGGGAGAAAAAGAAAAGAAAACAACCGATAAAACAACAACAACAAAAAAAAATGGGCAATTGGTTAAATAAAATAATTTTTTTCCTGTTTGTTATTGTTTGGATAAAACATTCGCAAGGTGAGTAAAGAAAAAAATTTTTTCGTTTTGTCATTTTAATTATTATTATTATTATTATTGTCATGGAGTGAAAAGTGTTCCATGGACTGGAAAAACGATATTCTCCAAAGTGTATTTCACGGGTTTTTAATTCCATTATATTCTCATTCATGTAATTTTTTTTTTTTTTTTGTAATGTTAGTTTGAATACGCGCGCGCGCGCGCGCGTAAACAAATAAATAAATAAATAAAATTTTTTTGCTACGGTTCGCCAGTCGAAAAGAAAGAGGATTAATTTGCTGGCGGTTAGTGAAAGTCAAAAGTGGAAAAAAAGATTTTTCCCCTTTTTTTTATTAAAAGATAATTCGACCGTATTAATTGTGTGGGAATTAAATAAATTCAATTAACGAAAAAAATTTTTTTTTTTGTGAAAGGTTAACAAACCAAAAAGTCCCCCTACGCCCCCTCTTCCGCTTCCCGACGAGTTTGCATCCTTTGTCCTTCTTCCCACCCCCCACTCCCTCTCCTAAACGAAACATTTTTCCAGTTAAAAGTTTTTTTTTTTTGGAAGGAATAAAAAAGCTTAAAAAAAAAAAAATCGTTTGTGGTTTCGAACGCGGTCTTGTGATAACGTTATCGAATACTCCCTTCCCCTCCTCTCTCTCTAACCCCTCGACCCTTTCACAAATTTTCCTGTTCTCCAAAAAAAAAAAAAAAAAAATGGGAATGAGAATTTTACGACAACGACGATGAGGACCACGACACTTTTATCGAATCAAGAAAATTTTTTTTAGGGAGCGAAGGGGGTCAAGAGAATGGGGAGAAGGTAAGGGGGGCCTCGAAGAATCCGAGTTTTTTTTTTTTACAAGATTTGTTTCACCCCCGTCTTCCCTTCCCTTCCCGTCGCAAGTTTGAATTCAATTTTTATTTAATATGCAAACGAAATGTTTTTATTCCCTCTGTGCATTTGTGCTTTATTTATTATTATTATTATTATTATTATCATTACTTATAAGATTGTCGGTAAAGCGAAAGGTTCCAGGATTTCCAGGTTCGGGAAAAGGGGTTTAATTGCTCATCGTCTCCAACAATTTTTTTTTTATTCGTAAATTGTTTTGTTAATGGTAAAATCTTCATATCTTCTTATGGAATCTTCCAGTATTTATTGGTTATTATTATTTTTTAAAAATATTTTCCAGTCAAATTCTCCAGCGGAATAATTTACCGGTTTGTTTTAAACGCGACGTGATTGACGCGTAATACCATATTGTATTCAAAAAAAAAAAAAATCACGTGCATTCTGGAAGTTGTTGTACACGTATCGTGTTACGTAACCGAGTTTTTTTCTTTCTCCAGTCGTTTCCAGAATGATTTTTCATTTATTTTTTTTTTTGTTTATCGCATTCAAAATTTTATTCAAATAAGATTTAAACGTCAGACATTTTTACAAACTTTCAGCCTTTATTTTTGTTATTTTTTTCTTTTTCAAATACGACAATTATTATCGTTATCATTATCATTATTACTTTTTAAATTTCCTGGAAAAAAATGGAGGTTATTTTAAAAGCGTACGCGGGTAATTCCAAAGGTGGAAAAAAAAAATATATATATATATATATATATATATTTTGTCTCCAGTCTTATTTATTCTGTCATTCTCCATATTTTTTTTCCTTCTTCTTTTTCTTCTTCTTCTTAACAAACATTTTCTCATGAGATTTTCCTCTTTTTCTTCTTATTCTTCTTATTCTTTCATTTTTCAACATATACGTGCGAGTGCGTGTGCGCGCGCGAATTTTTAAATGGTTTTTTTTTTTTTTTTTATTCCCCGTCATAATTTATTTTTGTTTGCGTTTCGTTACGCTCGACGTTTACGTACGTATCGATTTTGTTTGTTTTTTGTTTTTTCTTTTATGTTTTGTATGTTTTGTTTTGCAAATGCAAAAAAACACATTTAAATATGTTTTTTAATAAAAAAAAAAAAAAAAAAAAAAAAAACTCGTACTTAAAATGAAAAACCATCGGATTTGATGGCAGAAAAAAAAAGAAAAAGTTTTTATTTATATAAATATATATATTTTTTTTATAGCTTTTTCCTTTGACTTGGTTTATAAAGTTAATTTTATGTTTTAAATTTGCAAAACACACACACACGCACACTCACTCACTCACGCATACAAAATAAAACAAACAAAACAAACACAAAAAAAAACAAAATCAAACAAAAACAAACAAAATAAAAAAAAAACATAATGCAAAATCTTATTACCTACTTAAATTTTTGTTTTTGTTTTTTTTTTTTTAATTATAGATTCGAGTCATTAATAAACTTGCAGCTCGATATATCGATTAATCGATACATCGGTCGATCAATCGAAATTTTTCCTTTTAATTTTCTTTTCGCTTTTTCGTGTTAAAAAAAAAAAAAAAAAAAAATTCGATCTGTTAGCGATTATGATGATGATAATAATAATAATGATAATTCGAGATTCGGGAAAAGAAAACGATTAATCGAAATTCGAGTTTTTTTTTTGAATAATAATTTTAATTTTTTTCATTGGTTGAAAGTTTTTTTTAAAAAAAAAAAAAAACTTTGACTTGAAAATTTAAAAAAAAAAAAAAAAAAAGCGGTAAAAAGTCGTCATCATCTCAACGAGTTTTTAAATAGTAAAAAAAAAAAAAAGAAAAAAAAATCACGACGTGTGATTCCTTTGGGTTAATTAAATCCATGTCAAAGGTTAAGACGTTTCAATTAAACTTCAAAATCTTTTTCTTTTTTTTCTCTCTCTCTCTCCCTCCCCCCTCTTCTCTCCTCCTCTCCTCCTTTCCCCTTTCCTCCTTTCGGAGGTGATACGAACTCGTTTAAATTTCTTTTTTTTTTTTTTTTTTTTTAGTGTATATAACTTGAGGCTGGTGAAAAATAAAATAACGTATCCGAAATATTAATATTAATATTATTATTATTATTATTATTGTGTTTAACACGCGCACACGTGCACATACACACACAAATTTATAAATAATCCACCTAATTAAAATTCTTTGTTGTGTTTTTCTATATATATTGTTTCGTATATTAATATTAATTTCCGGTTTTTTCGTTAAAATTTTATCATGTTTTTCATATTTTTTTTTAAATATTATTATTATTATTATTATTTTTATTTTACTGTTTGTTTTTTGTGTGCTTGTTTGTCAATGATGGTGGTGGAGAAGGAAGGTGGGGGGGGTGGAGAAATAAAAATAACGTTTTTTGTTTTAGTTTTGAAAAACTAAAACAATATGACGAGATATGAATTTAAATACGAGAAAAATCTTCTTTTTTTTTTTTTTGGAAAATGGAAAATTAGAATCATAATTGATACTGCGGTTTTTGTTGTTGTCTTTTGTTACAAATGGAAAAACAAAACTGGAAAAACTGGGAAAAAAAAATGGAAGAAAGAAAGGAAGGAAGGAAGTCGAAAGGGAAAATAAAATTAAAACCGAATAATTGAATATTTAATTATTTTATTATTTCAACATCATTTTAAATGCTTGTATTGATTAATGGCGGGAACTTGACGGTTTTTTTTTCTCTCTCTCTAAGTTATCAATAAAAACGAAATGATTTATTATCATCAGCATCATCTGAATCATAATAATAATAATAATAATAATAATAATCGCGACGTGAAACGATTTATAATAATAATAATAAGATTTTATTTTTATAAGACGGGAAAATCGTCATCATTGCGACGACGATTTTTTTTTTCCGCCGATTCTCGAACAACTTTAAGTGAATTAAAAGAAAATTTCGTTTGTATTTATATCGTAAAACAACAACAACATTGATAAGAAAAAGAAGATGATGATAGAGAGAAAAAGGAGGAGAAAGCAAATCGGGGAGAAAAGTTGATAAATAATAAATTTTAAAAAATGTTAGTTGTTGACAAACGAAATGATTAATTAAGAGAAAAAAAAATTTTTTTTTACTTGTTTGTACGGTTGTTGTATTTAAAAAAATTGAAATTCTGGCACGAATTTAAAAAAAAAAAAAATATTTAATTGGGATCGTGTGTGTGTGAAGGGGGAGGGGGTAGGGAGGGAAACGAACGCCATTTTGAATTTTATCCAGATTGATGATGACAAAAAAAAAAAAAATTATATATATTTTTATTCTGGAATTTCATTTTTAATTAAAATTTGAAATAATGAAATTAATTTATATCTATCTAGTCTTATTATTATTATCATTATTATCATCATCATCATCATTATTATCATTATTAAATTATTTAATTCCGAATAAATTAATTATTTAATTACGTTATTATTAATTAATATCTCTTTGAATTATCTGCGTACTAACAAACAACTTTCGCATTTGCATCAACTCGTCATCATCATTATTATCATCATCGTCGCCATTTTCTTTGGCACCATTTTCTTCTTTGAACGATCATTACGTATCGCGTTTTAAGAAACGCGTAAGGAAAAGAAATTTTTATTGAAAAGTAAGTATTTTACAGAAATGACAAAAACCGCCGGATCCACGTCAAATTTTAAGACTCCCCCACCTCTCTCCTTCCCGTCCGGATCAAAAATTATCCCTCAGGAACGCGACGAGTGAACGGGTTCTCAGGTCTCTTCCTGATTTTATTTTCGTCAGCCAGTGTTGCCAACATCGCGCGTCTTGTGTGAGTTTCCGAGTATCAACAGCAACAACAACAACCGCACCGGATGTACCTTACGATTGGTAAAATAAAAATTTAGCGTGTTTGGATCACGGCTCGACCTTTGACCCATTAGTATTGTGACATCATAACGAATATTAGTATAAATTATTAAAAAACTATGAATTTTCCCGAGGTTATCAATCATCGAGAAACGTTTTTCAAAAAAAAAAAATATAAATAAATGATAATGATAATCACCGTCGCCGTCGCCACCACCGCCACCGCTACCATCGTAATCGTTTAAATATTGAAAAATCCAATTTCTTTATTCTTTTATTTTTCTATATAAATTACCGCGTTTTTTTTTTATAGCGCTATAATACAAAAAGGTTAAAAGAAAAAAAAAATTTTTTATTTTATTTTTAATTAAGTTTTTTTAATTATAATTTTTTTATTTTATTTTTTTTAATAAAATTTTAAAAAGATAATAAATTGAGAATATTTATTATAAAGTCGAAAAGGAAAGAAAAAGGAAAAAAGGTAAATTATATCTTTTTGTATTCGTTCAACCGATTTTTTCCTTTCACATTTTCACTCAAAAAGATATTAAAAAAAAAAAAAAATATGGCGGATGAAGAATAATTCTTTTTTTTTTTTGGAGGTAAAAAGGGTTAATATCATTATTATTATCATCATCATTATTATTATTATTAATATAGTCTGCGGTGTTTATGTAGACGAATGGGTTTAAAAAGAAAAAGAAAATTTGAAAATGGAAAATTTTTATTTTACGTACGCGATTATTATTAATATTAATAGTTTTTTTTTGTAAGCAAAAATTTAATAAAAATTTGGCGGTTAGATGAATGAGGATAATAATAATAATAATGAGTAAAACAGGGGGAGGGGGGGAATTTTTTACAGCCCCTTAAGTCCGGACATCTTAATCCCTGATATTTTCCGATTTTTTTTATTTATCGATTAACTTGAAAAAAAAACCATTAATTGGTGGTTTCAATAATTATTTTGTGAGAAAGAAAATGATGGGGAGGGAGTGATGGCGGTAGGGATGGTGTTGGAGAAGGGAGGAAGAGGGAAAAACCCAAAATTGGAAAATAAACTGGAAATCGTTATTATTATTTTTGTTTTTTTTTTTTTTTTTTTTTCATGTCGTAACTCGTCGATTTTTGTTTTGTTTTTTGTTTGTTCGCTTCGGTGATCGGTTAAATATTTACCGGAAACGGAAGTTAATATTTTTCTTGTCAAGAACGTTGTAGAATTTGCCAAAAAATTTTTTTAGAAAAAAAAGTTTAATTATAAAATTAAAATATGATGAAAAAAATGAAAAAGTTTAATTGTAATGAAATTTTTTTTTGAAGAGACCGAACGATCGACCAATGAGAATTTTTTAAAAAAAATTTTTGCTTAAATTTTAAAGGGTTTCGGCCCTTTACAAATTTATATTTTCAAATATCTTCAATCGGTTTTATTATTTTTTTTTTTGTTGCTCGTGAGTGGGAAGGTGAGGTGAGGTGAAGGGAAAAGGGAAGCGTGAAAAGCGCGGGAAATACGAAACCCAACTCGTGAAAATTTAAAAAAAATTAAAAAAAATGTGTAAAAAGGAAAAAAAAAGGAGTAAAAAAAAAATTTCGACGGTTAAAAATGTTAATTTACAAAACGTAATTTAAATTTATAATTTTACTCTCGGTTCATTCGAGCAAAAAAAAAAAAAATTTCTCCAGTAGGTTTTTTTTTCCTTCTTCTCCGTACGAAACAAAATTATTTTTGTATCATAAAAACAAATTGAAATTATCATCATCATCATCATCGCCGTAATCATCGTTATTATTATTATTACTTTTTTTTTTTACGAAACGATGATTATAACGAATATTTTTTTTTATGAAGGAGAAAAAAAAAAAAGTTTTTTGCGTAACAAAAAAAAAATTTTTTTTTTTTTATAATATATTATAATAATAATAATAATTTGCTTTTATAATTTTTCGTGGTAGTAGAATTAAATGAATATAGCCCAACAAAAGAAAAAGAAGAAAAATTAAAAAAATAAAAATTTTTTTTTTTGCTTTTTTTTTCTTTCCTTCCAGGCATTGTTAGGAAAATCAAAAAAAAAAAAAAAGTAAAACCGGAAAGTTTTTTTTTTTTTTTTATTTAGCCTCAATTGAAAAAAAAAAAAAGTTTTCAAAAACCGACGTGTGCGTGTCCTGCCGAACGCACGCGTAATATTACGCAGCAAATTTTTTTTTGAATTTAATTCGGGAACGATCGCGCGTAAAAGTGAAAAAAAATTGTAATTGAGTTCGTTTCGTATCGATATCATCATCATTATTATTATTACCCTCACCCTCGATGCACTCGTCGTCATCATCATCATTATCATCATCGTCGTCGTCACCGTCAAACTCATAATCGAAACATTAAATTAATCGAGAGACTTAAAAAACGATTTTCATACGTTCGATTCGAATTCGATTTGGGGAGGGGAAGATAAAACAAAGGAAAAAAAAAAGGAAGGAAGGAAGTAAAAGGATGAATAAGAAATAAAGCAGGAGGGAAAAAAAAGAAAGAAAAGGAAAACACGTGATGATGTTTTTTTTTCTCTTTCTAGAACCTTCTGCGACCCAGTTTTTACGAATCGAGAAAAAGGTCAAAATTTCATATTTATAATATTTTTAGAATGTTGAGAAAACGTTTAAGAATATTTTCTTTCTCTCTCTTTCTCTCTATCTCCCTCCTTCTCTCTCTCTCTCTCTCTCTCTGCCTCCTTCTACTCTTCCCCATTTAATCCGCGCTCGTATTTTTCTTCTTCCACGTTACTTAAATAATTAAAAAAAAAAAAAAAATTTCACTTTTTTAATTTTTTCAAAACATGAAATAATATTTTTTTTACGAAATGATAATGTGATTACACGCACACGCACACACGTGTTAATAAAAGAGGGAGAAGGAGAGAGGAGAGGGGAAAGGGAAGTGTAAGAAAAATTCGTGGAAAAAAGGCGTCAACGAGAGAGAGAGGAAGAATTTTTATTAGTAAATGCTGCTACCCCACCCCTTTTTTTTTGGGAAAATTGAATTTCTCGTAAACTTTAGATCGTTTGTAACGTGACGAATTATTTGAGGGGGGGTGATAGGTAATTTTAAAATGGGGAGGTGAGAATCAATGACGTCATTATCATCATCATAAAAAAAAGGTGGGACAAAACGTTAAAATTATTAAAATTTCGTTTTTTTCGCGCATGGGACGTAATAAAAATAATAATAATAATGATAATAATAATAATAGCAATAGTAGCACAGGTAATAAAGTGACGAAAGAGTAATTTTTTATTACGTCTGAATAAATAGTAATAATAATAATAATAATAATGGTAATAATAATAATTTTTCACGAGGTATCATACAGTTGGGGTTGATTTTTATACTCCGCTCTCATATAGTTCTAGCTTATTGCTATTGGGGGGGAGATAGGGAGTTGAAGGGGGGGACGTGAGGAGGAGGAGGAGAAAATAAATTAAATAATAATTTTTTTTTTTTTTTAATAACATTTTGTTTTCGTGAAATCAAAAAAATATTTAAATTTATTTAAATTATTCACGCCATTCACGGGTAAAAAAAAAAAATTTTTTTTCAATGCATTTTTATTCTGTGTCGGCGGTGAAAAACGGAAGGCGTGTCTTGTTCCCTTTATAAAAAAAAAATGTCGCAAATACGTTAAAAAAAAAAAAAAATAAATAAATGAATAGACGAACGAACGAACGCGTCACGTGCTCCGATTTAAATTCCCACACGCGCGCCTAAAAAAAAAGAAAAAACGGAAAATTTTTTTTCCAACGGTTTTTTTTTTTTTTTTGGTAAAACGGCGGAAATTTTTTTTTTTTTTTCGGGTGAATTCGATTCACCTTTTTTACAAAGAACGAACGTAACGAATTAACAAAACGGAAACGGAAACGGTGACGTTTATTATTATCTATTACGTAATAATTTAAAAAAAAAAATTTATAATAAAAGAGTTTGATAGTCAAAGTTAGAGTAATTTGATGGATAAATAAAAAAAAATATGGCGGATAAATTAAAACGAAATATTTATTTCAAAAAGAAACCGGAAAAGGAAAGAGTCGTAGAAATAATAATAATAATAATAATAATAATAATAATAATAATAATAATAATAATAATAAATGAATAAAGAAGAAAAGTCAAACGTTAAATTATTTACGATTCGAAAATGAGTTTAATAATTTTTTCTTTTTGGTTAGAAACCTTTTTTAGTAAAATTTTCGGGTCACATTTTTTTTCTTTCTTTCCTTAAATAAGGAAAATCGAAAGAAAAAAAAAAGAAGGAAAGAGTGAGACGGGGAGGGGGGTAGGAGGAGGAGGGGGCAGTAGTAGTAATTAACCGCCGTAATTTACAATTCCTGAAGGGAAATACGAAAGAAAGAAAAAAAGAAAGAAATAAAAGGAGGCATTCACGAAAAGGAAAAAAAATCGATTATGAAAGGTTGGCGGGGAATGCGAAATAATAATAATAATAATAATAATAATTTTAATCAGAAATTTAATTTCTCACACTAATAACTTTTTCCCTTTGCCGTCGATTCTCCACTCTCTCCCGCCCCCGCTCCCACCCCCCCTTTCCTCAACCTTTTTTGTAATAAATTTTAATTTTTCGTCGTCGCTTTTTTTTTTTTTTTGATATGATATCAATAAATACTCGACGACGTCGAAATTACGCAAACATAAAAAAAAATTAGTAAAATTGACGAAATAACTTTTTTATTTGGTGGTGGTAGGTAGAAGGGGGGGTAAAAACGTGAGATGAAAAATCCCGATAGTAAAAATTTAAATTTTCCGTGCGATTTACAACCGAAAAAAAAGGAAAAAAAATGTCAACGGAATAAATTTAAACAATCGAATTTTTTTTTGCGAATCGGATTTCTTTTTGCAAAAAGGTTTGGCAATAACCGGAAATAAAAAACCGGAAACGGATACGGATTTTTTTTTTTGGAGGAGGGGAAAACACGAAACATCGTTTAACATTTAAAAAATTTTTCCTTTTATATTATTGATGGATTATTTATTGTTTTATGACGACGACGACGATGATGATGATATTATTATTTTATTCTTTGTTTTCTTCCGCTTTACAACCGGAAATGACTTCAAATCAGGTATACAAATGTTTGTTCGCAAAAAAAAAAAAAAACTTTTTAACCTTTTTGAAATTTTTAATCGGTTTTTATAAATCCAGATGTCGATTCGAATTACAACAACGACAACCGTTTGTTTACCGCGTTATTTTTCATTATTATTATTATTTTACTTTACGACCGCCATTTTTTTTTTTTATTGCAACGAGTTGTAAAAAGAAAAGAAAAAAAAACATTTCGATGAGGTGAATTTAAAAAATTGTAGTAAAAAATCGTATTTAATACTATATTTTATAGAGGCTCTATATTTTATAGACTTTCTATATTTTGTATTATATATATATATATATATATAAATTAAAAAATTATAAATTTATAGTTTTAAACTTAAAGCCAATAAGAGAGAAAACCGTAGGGTTCTTTTTGTGTTTACGAACGTCCCTTTTTTTTTCTTTCTCTCTTTCCGTTTCCGGTTTCCTTTCCTTGATTTTTTTTCTTCTTCTTCCGTCCCACCAAGAGAACCGCCGCCATTGTTTGATAAAAATATACCAAAAAAACCAAATGGTGGTCTATACGAGTGAAGTGGTCAACTTGGTGCTTCGGGGTGTCGGGAGGAATGGTTGGGAGGGGGGGAAGTGGTGGTCCGACCGATTTTTGCCGCTGGAGTTTTTAGTTAGTTTTTCGGTTTTTCAAAAGAAAAGAAAAGAAAAGGGGAAAAAAAGCCGAGGGGGGAGGGAGGGAAATTTTTCATTTTTAACTCCTTAAAAAGTTTTTCGTATTGAAAATTTAATTAAATTTTTCAAAAGTTTATTATTATTATTATTATTATTATTATTATTATTACTATTATTATTATTAACTTTATGCTTCTATATTTTTAAAGTCTATATTAAAAATTTCATTTATGTTTTATTATTATTATTATTCTTATTATATAGAATTAAAATGACGGTGTGCTATAATTTTTTTTTTATTTAACAGTGAAAAAGGGTTTATAAATTTTTTTTACAGCCAGCTATTTATAGCGGTGATTTTGTTACGCTACAAAACGAAAAAAAAAATATAAACTATATAAATATAGCGAAATAAATTTTTTTTATTAACGGTTTTTTTTCTCACGCGTTTAAAAAATTTATAATAATAATAATTATTATTATTATTTGTTGCGCTATATTTTTTTTTTTTTGCAAGGATGATTGTAAAGCACGCGCGAGTGAGAGAGACAGAGAGAAATAGACAGAGATAAAGAGAAACTGAGAGAGAGAGAGAGAGAGAAGGAATTAATTTTACGCCGCGTAAAAAAAAATGAAAATGCACTCGAACGGATAAATAAATACATATAAAATATTAAAAATTTTAAAAAGGATATAAATAAATTTAAAAAAAAAAAAAAAAGTGGTGCCAACCTTACGTACCGAAAGAATACTATATCGGGAATTGCAATAAACGTTTATGAATATTTAAAAAAGAAAGAAAAAGAAAAAAAAATTCTCACCCCCCAATTCCTCCCCCTCCCCTTCCTCTTCCCTTTCCTCCGCCTCGTAAAATCCATTAAATATTTTTAAAACTTTTTTTTTTTTTTTTAAATTCTTAACACGGTACTGAATTCGATCAAAGGTTAGTGAGGTTTTTGTAAGTAAGAAAAGGATGATAAAAAATAATGGTGATGATAAAATTATGTTGGTAACAATGAGTAAAACATGGTGCAATTTGAAACGTTTGATGAAAAGGGTTTTTTTTTCAACAGTGGCAGCAATTATTTAAAAAAAAATAATAATAATAATAATATTTATCGAAAGTTGTTTGTTTAATTACACGACTATTAAAATCCGACATTTTTATTTTATTAAAAAAAAAAAAAAAATTTAAAAATTTGTCACGTGTTCAGGTTGTCGCGTACCTGATTTAATAAAAATAAATTTGTTTTTTTTTTTTTTTTATAGATAACAAATAAAAACTTCAGGTAGCTTTTTTTTTTTAAAACCGTGACACTATCAATCACGTTTTTTTCTCTCTCTCTCTATCTCTCTTATCATCTTTTAAACGTGGTATTAATGCACTATCGTGGAGGTAGCCGGTTAATTTATTTATTTTTTAAATGGCGACAACTTTTTTTTTAAACTAATAAAATAAGACAAGACAATCAAATCAATTACATTCGTCCGTCGGTCGGTACTAGAATGATTTTTTTTTTTTACGATCCTGCCACGTTTTTTTTACATGAGTCTAAAGACCCGACAATACGATAAATTTTTTTTTTGTTTTGTTTTTTTCTTGAAAAATGGGTGCGGTCGAATATCAAAGAAACCGTTTCGAATTTTTTTATTTATTTATTATTATTATTATTTTTAACGTCCGACCATCGATGATGTTATTTTGACGTTTAGTGTTTAACCACCCGCCACCCCGCTCCCTCTTTTCCCCGCCGTTGGGCCTCCCTCCGGCACCGTTTTTTTTTTTTTTTTGTTATTTATTTAATTAGCGGTTGAAAGAAAGAAAGAAAAGAAGGAAAGGGAAAAAGAAAATTTTTATTTTTTATTTGACTTTAAAAGCGGTTCATGAATTTTTTAAATGAAATGGGGGAGGGGGAGGAAGAGGGGGTAAAAGTTTTTAAAAAAAATTTAAGGGAAAAAGTTGAATGAAGAGTGAGGAGAGAGGGAAGAGAGAGAGAGAGAGAAAAAAAATTTGAATAAGACTTTTTTTACTACTTACATTTTAATGTAGGCGGCCTCGATTCTTGCACCACCGACGCCACCGCCGCCGCCACCACCACCACCACCTACCCCACGAAAACTTTTTTTTTTCTTTTCTTTATTTTCTATTACGCTCCATCTTGTTTTTTTTTCTTTTGTTGTATATTCGAGCCGTTTGAAAATTCTTTCCTCATTTAAATTATTTATATATATGTATACCCTTGTTTCTAATATTTATTCTAGTTTCTTAATTTTTTTCCCCCACCCTCCTCCTCCTTTTCCTCCTCTTTTCTTCTTGTATTACCTTTTTATAATTTTCATTTTTGGCCCGCGCTCCCCACCCTCTACTTTAACCGACAACCCATTACTTTTATTTTTTCTTCTTCTTGTTCATCTATTATTATTCCTTAGGAGTCTTTTTTGGATCTAATACTATTTCTCTCTGTCTCTCTCTTTCTTTCATTTTTGAATGCTAAAAACGATGGGAAAAAATTTTTTTTTCTTTTCTTTTCTTTTTTTTTTCTTTCTCTGTTTTTTTTGTTCGTTTTCAGTTAAGTTGTAAACTAAAAAAAGTAATTACTTTCATTCAAAAAGTTTTTTTTTTTTTTTTTTTTTTTATAAAAAAAAAAAAAAAAAGATTTATTACAATTTTCAAAAAAAAGAAAAGTTTTTCCGCTCCAACGTGTAAAAAAAAAGGGAAGTGAAGGGGAGAGGGGGGAAGAAAGATGAAGATGTAGTAAATGATGATGATGAGAGAGAGAAAAAAAAATTTCGTTGCGTTTTTGCATTAATTTTTTTTTTTTTCCCAAAACTAAATTTTCTAATCAAATTAAAAACTTTACAAAAAAAAAAAGAAAAGTTGTTTTAATTATTCAAAACCTTTGTTTTATTATTATTATTATTATTATTATTATTATTATTATTATTATTATTATTATCATTATCATTGAGTTTTTATCTTTTTCGAAAAAAAAAATGTTTTGTCGTTTGTACGAATTATTTTTTTTTTAATTACAAATACGGATGATTTTGTTTCTGCGTTGCTGCTGCCACTTTTGTTTTTGATTTGTCACCTAAAACAACATCATTATCATCATCATCATCATCATTATTATTATTTAGAAAAAAAAACGTTTTTAAAGCGAAAGACATCATTTCAATCAGGCGTAGGGAAATAGTCAGGCCGAGAGAAAGGGACAAACGAAGGAGAAACAGAGAGAGAGCGAGAAAAAGAGAGAGAGTAAAAAAAAACAATAAAAACCTGAAAATTATTTATTTCATATCATTATTATTATTATTATTACTTTCCGAGTAGGAAATAAAATAAGAAAAAAATGTTTTTAAAAAATTTGGAGAAAAAAAATGGCCGACTTTAAATAAATTCGATTTCACATTTTTGACGTATAAAAATTTAAACGGGGAGGAGGGAGGAAGTGAAGGAGAAAGGGAGGGAGGGGAAGGGTATACAATCGTATAAATATATATATATATATATATATATATATATATATATATAAGTATATAAAATTTATGTCGAATGTGAAAAATCACAGTCTTTCTCTCATTCTCTTTCTCGCTCTCTCATTTTTTTTTTTTTATTTCTGCACCATTTTCTATTTTTATCTATTTTTCTTTCTTCTTCTTTCATCTATTTTTCTCATTCGTTTTCCATTTTTTTTTTTTTTTTTAAAGAGACAAATTAAATTTATGTTGTAATAAATAAAAAAATAATAATAATGATGATGATGATAATGGTAATAATAATTTTTTTTTTTTCAAACGTCTGTTAATCAAAGAAAAATAAGAGAGAGAAAGAGAGTGAGTGAGAGTAAGTGAGAGAGAGAGAGAGAGAGAAAAAAATCAATTTCAGATGACAGTGATAGGCTTATCAGTTTTCGCAGACTTTTCCTCCTTTTGAAAAATACAATTTTTTTTTTCCAAAACCGTATACGGAAGAAAGAAAGTAAAAAAAAAAAAAATGACAAAAAAAATGACAAAAAAAATGGAAAATAAAAAAAAAATAATAAAATAATAATCGGACGCCATTTTTTTTTTTTTTATTTAAAATTTTTAATTTGTCACTTTTGAAAAGCGGAGGAGGAAAAAAAATAAAATGATCGATATTATTATTATTATTATTATTATTATTATTATTATTATTATTTAGTATGAGTATAATTATACGGTTATCGTTATCGATGATAAATAATATGGTTTGCGAACAATCGGAATGTTTTTTTTTTTAGATAATTATCATCCGAAATGGATTTGTTATGCAACACAAAACATTTTTAAAATTATTTTTACGGGATTAAATCGAGGTTAATTGGCTGTTAAAAATAAAAGCCTGGAACGCACACCCGCACCCGAACACACGCGCACGCACAAAGACACGCGAAAAAAAAGAGCAAAAAAAAAGTAAAATAAAAAAAGTAAAAAAAAAATACGAAGAGGTGTTGAATGACGAACGAACGAACGAACGTGGCACTAACGAACAAACAAACAAACAAACAAACATACGAAACAATTCCATTCTTCTTTCCGTTTTTTTTTTTTTTCCTCTTTTGTTGGCAACGATTCGACATGTTAATAAACGATTTTATAATTTTCTAAGGTTTCTAAATTTTCATTAATAAACGATTTACTACTATTAACCGTGTTAATAGTAATTACATCCCTCGGGATCATCCGCTTGGATAAATGTTGCCGTAGTCGTCGTCGTCGTCGTCCTCGTCGTCTCTCGCGAGAATTATTATTATTATTATTATCATCTATCAACCTTTTTTTTTATTTATTAAATAAATAATAAAAGACTGACGGGTTCGATTCCTCTTTAATTTTTTTATTTATCTGCTCATCTCTTATTTTTATTATTATTATTATCATCGTTGTTATTAACACGCAATTCAGGGAGAGAATCGAAGAATGATTGAAATTGTTGCTGCTGATGGTGTTGAATTTTTGTTTTTACTAAGAAAACCAAAAGAAGAAGAAGAAGGAAATCTCGAGAAAATTAAAAAAAATAATTTTTTCTGATATTTTGGTTTTTGACTAAAATAGAAACAACAACAACAAACTTTTATTCTCCAGGTTTTTATTTCCTGTTTCCGGTTATCGATTAGTATTATTATTATAATCATTATGTGCATCTTTTATAGTAGGAATTAAAAAAAAAAACAAAAATGGTGCGGAGGCACTAAGAAGTATTTAATCATTAGTTAATTAAATGAATAAATAAAGAAAAAAGTTGTTAAATCATAGAGTAAATAATAAAATTACACCATTCTTCCCTCCTCTCCCTTCCGGGTTTCAATGTGTTTATTTACTCTACGACGTGTGAAAAACGCGGGGAATTTTTTTTTAATATTGACGTTGTTATTATTATTATCATTATTTAAGTTTAATAAAAAAAAAAAAAAAAATTTCTTCGGAGTTGCGTTTTTGTTTTTTTTTTTTTACTCTATGGAAAAGAAGTGAGAGAGAGAGAGTGGAGGAAAGAGTGGGAAAATAATTTTGTAAAAGTTTTTTTTTACATGCTTTAATATAAATCGTGATTTTTTAAATTACTCAAATCTCCGGTTTCTCCTCCTCTCCTTTTCCCCCTCCTCTCCTTTTCCTCCTCCTCTTTCTCCCTTTTCGCCTCATAATTACTCTGTAGATTCGCGTTCCTGTGGAGGCCTCATATTTTTTTTATGACTTTTTTACTTCGTATTTATAAAAAAACAACCGACACAGCACAGTGTTGATGACCAAATAATGAACCCGAAATGTAATTTTCAAGCTTTCGCCACCGCTACCGCTACCACATCCGCTGTTGTTTCTCCTGCCACGAAGAGAGAGAGAGAGACGAGAGAAAGAGAGTTTCGTTTCATTTTTCTCCCTCTTTCACCCCTTCCTCGCCCTATTTTTTTTTATTTTTTTATTATTTTACTCCAGTAAAAGTTGTAAACCGTTTTATTATCATCATCATCATCATCATTTGAAGAAAAATTATCTGTCATTAAAAAATGGGAAGAAAATCTCAGTTTTTTTTTTTTTGTGTGTTTTTCTCCAGAAATTACATCGTTTATCGCACACTCTTTTTAATAAAATGGCGAGAGAAAGAAAAAAGAAAAGAAAAGAAAAGAAGGGGAGGGGGAAAACAAAACAAAAAAATTATTATTATTATTATTAATAGAGAAATGAATATAAATTCACGACGTCAGGTTTTCTTTTGCTCTTTTTCTTAACACTTCTCCTCCTTTTTCATTCCCTCTCCCTCTCTCTCTCTTTCCCTCGCTGTCGTATATATATATGTATAAAATTTTTTTCATTTTTTATTTTATTTATGAGAATCGTGGAAGAAGAAGAAGAAAAATTTTTTAAATATTTTTTTCATAAAAAAAAAAGGAAAACAACAACAACAAGTCGTCGAGTGGTTGGCAGGCAAAGGGGCAAGCTAGCAAGCAGGCAGGCCGGAAACCAACAGAGAAGCAGACGATGATTATACACGAATATCGAGTGTGAGAGATTTTTAACTAATTGCCGCCAAACCTCTCCCCAACTCCCCCTCCCCGCGGGGGGTTTTTCAAATAACCCCAGGATATACATCTAATTTTCTTTCATCAACCGTTTATGCATTCAGGAGTTATCGCCGCGTATTTATTTAATATTTATAAATTATTCGTTCGGATTCTTTTCGCGGGTTTTATTTGTTGTCACGTGGCAAAAACAAAAAGTTTTTTTTTTTTTTTTAAATAGTTGTTAACCTGTGGATTTTTTTTTAATTTACTTCATTTTTCTATAAATAAATCGTGGAAAGCGTGCGCTATATCTGTATGTATTTTTTTTTTTTTGAATTCTAATGCCACGATTAAGTTAATTTAAACATAAATTTGAATTTTATTTTCCATAGAGTATTTAAAAAAAAAGAAAAAGGAAATTTAATTTATAAATTATTGTTATTCGTTTTATTATAATGACGCAGTACTTATTTTTAAATGTAGATGGAGTTAATAACAATAACAACAAAAACAACAACAACAACAATAGTTTTATTTCTTTTACGAATGCATTTGCAAATACGAAGTAGCAAACAAACAAGAGAGAGAGAAAGAGAGATAATAACGTATATAAAGAGAGAGATATTAAAAGAAATATTTGCACCTGGTTCACGTTATAAAAATTCTACGCATAAAAAAAAACGTCGATAATAAACTCGAGAATCAAATTTCTTTAAATATGTACTATATAGACTATTTTATAGACTATAATTTTCCTTTTTTAACTCTTAAAAAAAACTCTATAAAGAAAAATGCGCGCGTAGTTATTTTGTTAGTCATTTCCGGTAAAGATTAATAATCGAAAAGGAAGAAAAGGTTAAGCGGATTGAATTTTCTTCTTCTTTTTTTCCTTTTTTTTTTCTTGGACGATTTGTTTCGATTGATGATGATGATGATGATGACGACGACACAGAGATTTCGCCGCGTTTTTTGTCGATCGATCATAATTCGAAATGAAAAATTACACAATGGGATTAAATTATTGGGGTCGATTTAAAGCTCCTGCTGCTGCTAACTTTCGAAAAAAAATTTTATAGTACGATTCGAAATTCTTTCTTTACTTACCTACCCCCCTACCCCCTCATCCCGGGCCGTCTTTGTTTCCTTTTTTCCTGCCTAAGGTTAATTTTAAAAAGAATTCGAATGGATTCGAATAGGAAAAAGGTTTTAGAATAAATTTTCACACCTCTTGAGATGTGAAACCGCCCCGAAACAGAAAAATGTCTCGAAGCGATATTATTCCTCCCCAAGGCGATAAAAAAACGAAACGTCACAATAATAATAATAATAATAACGCGCGTTTTTTTTTTAAAATTAACAAGTCACATGACCTTAACACAAAAAAAAAACTAATCGTAACTAATAATTTATTTAATCGTAAAAATGTATACATATTAATGAAAAAGAAAACTTTTTTTTATAAAAAAAAAAAAAAAAACACTAATGCCACGTAAAAAACTAAATACATGCAAACAAACAAACGAACAAACAAACAAACGAACAAACAAACAAACAAACAAACGTATCGAACGAATGAATTTTTTATAATTTACCAAAAAAAAAAAAATTAAATTAAAAAAAAAAAAAGAAAACTCGTTAGTATTAATTAGTTTATTATTATTATTATTATTAACTTTTTTTTTTTTTTAAATTTTTTTAAGGCGTGACTAATTATTACTTGAACAACAACAACAACAACAAACCGTACAAACCGAACAAACCGAAAAAAAAATCAAGATTCGTAAGATTTAAGAAGCTAAAAATAAAAAAAAAAAAAGAAGCAGTAGTAGTTAAAGGTCACGATCTACGAACCTGAAACCTACTAAAAAAAAAAAAAATTATAGACGTCTATATAAACGCGAAACTACTTTAATTTTTTTTAAAAGGTGCGTGCGTGCGTGCGCGTTAAAATTTACAAAAATAAATTATCGATAAATTGTGAAATTTTATTGTTTTCACATCGAAAAAAAAAGAAAAAAAAAATTCCGACGAATTCCGACACAAAAAATTAAAATTAAAATATTATTATTATTATTATTATTATTATTATTATTATTATTATTATTACTATTATTATTACTATTATTATTATTTTTAATATTTATTCGTAGCCGCAAAAGATTTAATTCCACGACGTGTTTTTTTTTTTTAAAAGGGGATGGGAGTGGGTGGGTGAGGGTTAAAATCGTGAAATATATTTGAAAAAAAAAAAAATTTAAATATGGCGTCACGCAATGACCGTTTTCGTGCCCCCCAACAATCAGTCAGTATAAAAAAAAAAAACAACAACATAAAAAATTTGTTTACCGTTAAACGACGACGACGACGACGTGTTCGGTCCGATTTTTCCTTTTTTCCTTTTTTTTAACAGGAAAAAAATTATTATTATTAATTAAATTTTTTTTTTTTTTTTTTTGAAAAAATGAACAACGGAATCGAAAAAAATTTCCTTTTTTTTGTTCCGTTTGAGGGTTGGAAAGGAAGAGAAAGGAAGAAGGAGAAGGGGAAGGGGGAGTGAAACGAGAGGGGCGGGGGAGAGAAAAAAAAAGAAAAATTTACATTCAATATTTATTCGCATAATTTATGTGTACGATTTTAAATAGCTAAAGGGTTCGTGATGGCGGAGGGAGGGAAAAGTAAGGAAACGAAAGGGGGAAATGAGAGGGGAAGGGGGAAAGTGAAGAGAAAGAGGGAGAGAAGGGGAGGGGGAAAGGCGAAAGTGAAAAAAGTGTTAGAAAAAAATTTTAAAATTTCGTTTTGAAATTTTTTTTTTTCCGTTGTGTTGGTGGTGATGATTGTAGGAGTTGAAAGGGGAGTAGCAAAAGGGAAGTGAGGGGGAAAAATAATTTACGAGTTCAAAAATTTGACCTTGGGATAAAAAAAATATTTTGATAAGAATGATAACAAAATAATAAAAAAAAAGAAAACTTTCGGAAAACCTTTTAATCAACTTTCTTTTTTTTTTCAATAATTCCCGTAATAATAATGATAATATTAATAATAATAATGATGATGATGATAATAGTGATGATGATAATAATAATAATTTGTTACTTTGATAACAACACGACCCGTTTGAAATCTTTCCAGAACATAATTACTAAATATATAAATATAAATATAAATTTTTATGGCGCGATAAAAAAAATAAAAAATTTTTTTTATATATTTTGGAATCGAATAAAAAAAAGGAAAAAAGGAAAGAAAAAAAAGAAAAATATTTTTTCAAGGGTTGAAAAATCATTGGCCATTTTTATCCCCTAAAGCATTTTAAAAAGAATAAAAGATTGTGAAAAACAAGAAGAAGAAGAAGAAAACGAAAGAAGACGAAAGAAGAATAAGTTTTCTTTTTTTTTTGAGAGAGAAAAGTGAAAAAAAAATTTCAGAAAGTAAAAAAAAGAGAAAGAGAGAGAGGGAGATTGAATGAGAGAGAGTGAGTAAGAGAGAGTTAGAAAGAGAGAGAGAGAGAAAAAAGGAAGATATCTAAAACTTTTGTCGCACGAAAAAAAATAAAAAACTTGAAATAATTTTTAATTTTTTTCCTTTTTCTTCTTTTTCTTCTTTTTTTATTCTTTCGATTTTTATTTTCGTTTCTCTGGATAAAAACTGGAACGAAAAAGAAAATTTAAAAAAAATAATAATGATGATAATAATAAAATCCATTTGAAAAAAAAAGAGAAAAAAAATGGGATAAATGAGGTCGATGACGTACGTACGTAGGTACGTACCGGGGGAGGGGAAGGGGAAAGGGGAGGTGGGGTGCAATGCCGTTGTGCCTTTCGAAAAGTAATTTATTATTTAAAAAAAAAAAAAAATAGACTGGAAAGGATGGAAAAGGTTTGGCCGAAAGTTATAATTAAAGGGTGTCGGAAGGAAGGTTGTAGTAAAAAAAAAAAAAAAAAAGAAAAATATTCGCCATATAATAATAAATAACAATAATGAAGAAGAAAACTGTTAATTAATTTTCTGCTTTTTTTTCGTTTTGTTTCGTTTAGTTCCGTTCGCAATCGTAAAAAAAAAAAAAAAAAAAAAAAAAAAAAAAAAAAATTTTTTTTATTAACTTGACGTGAATCGTAAATTATTGAACGAAAACGTTGAAAATAATAATAATAATAATAATAATGATAATGATAATAATTTTCGAAATGAATTCGTTAATTAATAAATAACTACGAAGGTGACGTTGGTGATGATGACGATGATGATAATAATAATAATGATGATTAAAAAAAAAAAAAAAGTTTATACGTGTCCGGATGGGAATAGGATTTGGGAATTGGAGGGGGGGGGCTGATGGTGGTGGTGGTGGTGCGTTTGTCACACGTCACGAAGTCCAAGATTTTATTTTTAAATAAAAAAAAAAGTATTAATGTCATTGAAAATATATCCGGAGAGATTTTTTTTTTTTTTTTTACTCCAGAGGGAGATCCCGAAAGAGAAAGAGAGATAAAGAGAGAGAGAGAGAGAGAGAGAAATTTTAACCACGAAAAAAAAAATGGACGACGAGAGTTTTTTCCTCCAAAAAAAAAGAAAAAAAATTTCGATCGATCGATCGATGAGTGCCATTATTTAATTTTAATATAATTTTTCATTTTATTATTATTATTATTATTATTATTATTATTATTATTATTATTATTATTATTATTATTAATCCTAGAATTCCAGGAGACTTTGTAATATTTTTTTAACCTGGAAAAATTTTATCATTCGGATTCGCGTCGGATTTTACAAAGAAAATTTTTTTTTTGACAGGAAATCTGACGCGTTTTTTTTTTTTACGTCATCATTTGCCATAACCGGAAAACTAAAACCGGAACCGGAAATTAAATTTATGATTGTAATCGTATCGCCACCATCGCGGCGATGACGACACGTCAACGTGTTTTTTTTTTTTATTGTACTACTTCGCGAGTACCTGAACGTAATTTTTATAATAATATTAAATATTTCACTAAACGTTTTGAACCTTTCATCGACTTGTTCACCCCCCCTCCGCCTCCGTTTTTTTTGTTAACCTTTTTAACCTTTTCTTTCATTTTCGAGGTTTTTTTTTTTTTTTTTTTTATAAGTTTTTAATGCGTGTCAGGTTTTTTTTTTCCGGTAGAAAACTGTCAGATCTCGAATGTTGTAAATCAATCATAATAGAAATATAGTAGTGGTAGTAGCGTCGGTTCCGTTCTTGTTTTTAAGGGCTGCCGAGGGAGGAGGAGAGCGGTGGAGGAAAGAGGGAATGAAGGCGGTAGTAATCGAGAAATACGTGAAATTTTAAATTTTTAACCCCTCCCCCCTTTTTTCCCTCCTTTGAATCCCGGCGAAAAATAGAAATAAATGAATTTTATTGATTTTTTTTGTTTGTTTGTCTGTTTGCTTTTTTGTTTCCGCGTTTCTCTTTTGCTGTCGTTAATAATCAATTTAAATGATGTCGCGAAACTGACTTTGTAAGAATGATTTTGTTTTTCTGTTGCTTCTGCTTCTCTTTTCCCCTCGTCCCTTCCCCTCCTCTTTTCTTCGTTTCAAAAAATCGAAAAAATTTTAATTTATAACGACTCGATTTTATTTATTTTATTTTATTAATAACGTTGGCAAGACTGTTAAAAATTTTTTTTTTTTTAAATTAATGACTCCTACTACGATAATGATGATGATGATAATGATGACGATGATGTTTCAGACGTCAAAACTTTACCATCCGGGGTATGAATTTCTAACTTTTTTTTTGAAACGACTGAAAAGTTTTTTTTTTTTTAAATATAAAAAATGATTATCATCATTATCATTATCATCATTATCATTATCGTTGTCATTATCATCATCATTATTATTATTACCTTTATCGAAAAGTCGAAATTTTTCAAACTAAATTGACTTAATTTTAAGCAAGAAGAACTTGTCGAACCTTTTTCTACGTGAAACAACCTTTTTTTACCGCAACTTTTGCATCTTTTTTATATTTACGTACCGGAATTGAATTTGAAAGTTTCCGCGAATTTTATTTCTGTGCGTGTCTGCGTTTGTTTGTGGAAGGTTTAAAGTCAAAAATGATTATTAAAAAATTTAAATACATGCAATACGCGTGATTATAAATAATAACATTACTTGTGAGCTTGAGTATTTGTGTCGTCTGCTATTAAGGTCACCGGTTCAGCGTTTTTTTTTAGGCGCGTTTTTTACATGTTTTTTTTAGGGATGAATGAAATAAAAGAAAATAAAAAATTAATAACCCGTTTTTTTGTTTTTTTTTTTTCAAACAAACATCAGTGGTGCCGAGAGCACGCGCGTACGAAAAAGAACAAAAAAAAGTTTGTTTGTTTGTTAGTTGTTTGTTGTTGTTATTTTCTTTGAGATCCGTATTGAGTTTTTTATTTTTCTAACAAACAATCTTTTATCTATAACACAGAAAACTTTAAATTCGGCGAGGGTTTGTGTTTGTATGTGTGTATGTATGTACGCGTAGTACGCTTTTAGATTTTTCCTTCTTCTTCTTTTTCTTTTTATTCTTTCATCTCGTTTTTTTTTAATATACAACAATAAAAAAAAGGAAAGGAAAAAAAAAAGTTTGTTTTAGATTTCCTTTTCCTCGAGGCTTTTGTACATAACTTTTTTTTCCTTTTTTTCCTTTTTTTTTATCTCGATAGTTTTTTTTTTTGTTTTTAGTCATTTTTTTTTCTTCTCTTTTTATATTTTTAACATGTCGGTTTTGTTTTTTTTTTTGTTTTTTTTTGTAATTTCTATCGAACGGTGAAATGTTGTCAGTTTAGAGTCGAAGGGAAACAACAACCACAAAATTCGAAAAACTTGAAAGTTGATATTAAAAAGTAATAAAAAAAAAAAAAAAAAAAAACAACCGCCTCGTTATTACGATTCAAAAAACGTCGAAATAACTTTCATAAAAAAAAAAAAAAAACTTGATTTCATTTACCACGCAACATTTTTTCAATTTGGGTAACGTTTAAAAAAAAAAACGCGCGCGTTTTTCACGATTATCATTATTATGATCATTTGAATTTTCTTAAATAATTATTTTGTGTGTTGCGTTTGTAGGTGGCAAAACATATTTGAATTTGAAAACGATGTTAAAATGGCGGCGGATCCGCTACGATCTTTATTATTATTATTATTATTATTATTTAAAGAAAGAAAGAGATATGCTGAACATTTTTGAAAATTAAATTATCATAGTCATAATGATGATGATGATGATGATAATATAGAAGAACTTCACGTCACGCGGCGTTTTTAATAATAATAATAAGTTGATAACAAGACGTTCATAAATTTTTCTTTTTTTTTTTCGGGGGGAAAGGAGCGAGTAAAGGGGGAGCACGCGCGTTTAAATTATTACCATACGTTAAATAAAATGAATTGTTAACAACAACAACAACAAACGGTTGCCCCCCGAGGGTGTAACAACAAGAAAAAAAAAAATTGTTTGCCCTTTCGAACGGTTCGTAGATTAAAAAAAAAAAATGATGATGATTCGATGTTTTCTTCTCTATCATCATCATCATTATATTGTCTGCTTTTAATTATTATTATTAAAATTCATTAAACCGGTTTAAAAAAGTAAAATGATAAGTTACGCCACTGATTTTTTTAAACGTATCGTTTTATAAATAAATTTTTATCATTATGGGACGAATCCCGGATTTTATTTCGCGCGCAAAACGCGTTGATAATAATTTATAAAAAAAACGAAATGGCGGAGTTTTTTTTTTTAAAAGATGGCGTCTTAAATTATTATCATTATTATTATTAAGTTTCGATTTGATGTCGTACGTACAGGTCGAAGAAAATTTTTTTGGGGAGTTTTTTTTTTTAAATGAGAAAATTCAAATAATCTTTTTTAAATTTTTTTTTTTTTTTTAATAAAAATTATATTAATAAGAATTTATTTACTTAATAAAAATATCCCGGGGAGAAAGAGAGAAAGAGAGAGAGAGAGAGAGTGAAGGGACGTGTGGGGAGGAGGAAGAAAGAATGAAAGAAAGAGAGAGAGCGAGAGCGAAAGGAGAATATAAAGTGGCGATTGAAAATTTATCTAATTTAATTTATTCATTGGTTTTTAATACTTATTGACTTATTAATTTGACGGTTATTGAGAACGAGAAAAAGAGAGAGAGAGCAGGAGTAAGAGTAAAAGAGAGAGAGAGAAAGTAAAAGAGAGATGACTTTAATAAAAATTCTTATTAATGGTGGGCGGGTTTTGTTTTCCTATGGAGATTTTTATTATTTTTTTTTTATGCGTCGTATACGTTTTGTTTTCTCACTCTGTCTCTTTTTCTCTCTTTCTCTTACGTTTTTTATCTCTTTTCGTTTTTTTTTAATTATTATTATTATTTTTTTATCTGAGGTTATTGTCGTTGTTATCGGCGTTCGTGCGGGGTTTACTTTAAATTTTACGTTGGAAAAAAGGAAGAAGAAAAAAAATGGACGCAAAAGGATCAGAAAAAATGTTTAAAGAAAAAAACAAAAGAGTGAAATTAACGAAAAAAGAGACAAAAAAATGAAAGGAAAAAAAGAGAGAGAGAGAATAGAGAGTGAGAAAAAAAAGAAAAATAGAAAAAAATAAAACGAGACAGAGAGAGAGAGAGAGAGTGAGATAGAAGAATTAAAAGAAGAAAATAAAAAAGAGAAAGAAAAGAGAGAAAGAAAAATAGAAAAAGAAGACGATACGAAGAGAAACGTAGAGAGAGAGAGAGAGAAAGAAAGAAAAAGATTTAAATTTCCCTTTTTGACTTTTTTTTCTTTTTTTTTTCCGTCATTTTTCTGGAGAAAAAAAAGAATAATAATAATAATAATTTCGGAATTCTGAAGTTTTATATAAAAAATAAATATTAAACAACAGGTACATAAAAAGGAGAGAAAAAAAAGAAAAAAAGGAAGAAAAAACAGGTGATGAGACCAAAAAAAAAAAAAATTACGCGGCGTTGTAAATATTACGCAGACATGACGTCGACGTCGACGTCATCGACGACGATGACGACGACGACGCGGTTTTCATATATATATATATATATATTTTTGGGAAACCTCTCGAACCAACTTTGATTTATTTTTCCATCATCTTTTTTTTCCATTTTTCCTTTTTTTTTTTTTTTTTTTTTTTTTTTTTTGCTGCGGGGAGCCATTCTGCTTTTTTTTTTCTACAAAACTTTTCAATTTTTTTTTTTTTTTTCACTTATTCCAGCTTTGAGTTTTTTTTTTTTTTAATGGCGCCTTTCAACCATATTCACTTTTTTTTTTTTTTTTTTTACTTACGTTTTTAAAAATGCTTCGTGCTTTTTTCTTTCTTTCTTTCTTTCTTTCTCGTTATTTTTATATTTTGAGCTTTTTCAAAAAAAAAAATAAAAATTTTCTTTTTTTTTTGAAAAGAAATCAATAAGAATTTTTTTTTTTTATCTTCTGCTGTTTTCTTATCATCATTATCATTGATGATTATGATATTTTGCTTGCTTGCTTGCTCGAACAAGAAAATTTTTTTTTTTTTTTCCTGTTTGGAAAGATTTACGTAAGAAGTTTTAACGCAAAGGTTTTTCTCTTTTAAAAAAAATTTTTTTTTTAATGTGAAACAAACGTTTATACGGTACGATACGATCGGTTGTTGTTGTTGTTTGTTAATACGTCATGAAATTATTTTAAAATCACCTTAAGAAAAAAAATAAAGAAAAAAAAAGATTGTCTGGTTTTTAGTGTGTTTTAATTAGCTTCTGGAGTCTTTTTTTTTCTGGGATAAAGAATCGCTTCCAGGGTTTTTTTTTTTCGTTCCCTCTCTCCCACTTTCTTCTTCTCGTTGAGAGAGAGAGAGAGAGAGATGGGGGAGGGGGGAAGGTTAAAATTTACTGACAAGTTGAATAAGTTTTCTAAATGGTGGATTAATTCAGTGTTGAAATCAAAGACATTGTTGCCGGTTTCCCGGTTCTTTTTCATCCTTTTTTGTCCTTTCTCTCTCTCTCTCTCATTTTGTATTTCCGTCTTTTTCAAATTATATATATATATATATATTAATTCTTTCTCTCACTTTCTCACTCTCTCTTTTTTTATTTTTTCTATTTAACTTCGTATTCTCTTTTCAGTTTTTCCCTTTCGTTTCTACTACTATTATTATTATTATTATCATTATTATTAATTTCTCTCTCTGTCTTTCTCTCTCTCTGTCTCTCTCTCTCTCTCTCTCTCTCTCACTCTCTTCTTTTCTCTCGAATTGTGTTTTTCGGGCTATGAAATTTTACTTTTTCAATTTCCTCTTTATAAATATGGGAACAAAAATGGGTTAGGAAACAACGTAGAAAAGAAAAGAAAGAGAAAGAGTGAGAGAGAAAGTAAGAGAAAGAGAGAGAGAGAGAGGAAGAGAGGGGAAGACCTTTTCCTTTCGTTGATATATTTATTGTTTACTTTTGATTTTACATTTAATTAATTAATTAATTAATCATTGCAAAAAAAAATTTTTTATTTAAATAAAATTTATGTATAAATATGTTTGTTTGTTTATTTTGTTATTACGTCGTTTGTCGTTTGTTCTTATTATTATTTTTTTTTCTTATTAATTTTAAAACGTTTTCGTTTTTAGATTTCCATATTTTTTTTTCCTTTCCGGTGTTGTCTTTATTTATTCTTTCTTGTCGTTCGGAGAGAGAGGGAGGGGAGGAAAATAGATAAAAATTTGTTCGGAAAATTTCAGAAGGATAAATAATAATAATAATAATTTTTAGGTTTTTTCAAAAAAGTTTTTTAAAAATTTAATTACATGTCAGGAAATCAAAAAAAAAATTTAATGCGTTTTATTCCATTCTCCTCCTCTCTCTCTCTATCTCTTTGTTTAACGGTTTTTTTCGTTTCCCTTTTCTCTCTCTCTCTCACTTCATTTCTCACATGAACAATTTATTTTAATATAATAAAAATTCATCGGGGAGTTTTATAAATAAATAAAAATAAATATATATATAATATTTTAATACTCCTCGGTGAGTCATAGGATGTCGGGAAATCGACATTTACCTCCCCCTTTCAACCCTACAAAAAAAAGGGGGACGGGGAAATTTTCTTTTTTATATTCGTTTTCACATTCGGACATTTATGGTAATTAAAAAACGTGACTCAGGTGACACGTGAAATAATTATAACTAACGTCAAACAAACTAACATGATATATTCATCATTATTTATACGATACGAAACAGAACAACAACAACAAACAACGACACACGCCCGTTTATGCAACAAATATTTATTTTTTATTTATCGACGTCGATTCACGATTAATAATAATGATAATAATAATGATAATGATAATAATGATGAGGATGACGAATCCCATCGATCCTTTTTTTCGTCGGTTTTTTTACGCGAACGAGTGAGAGAGAGAGAGAGAGAAAGAGAGAGAAACATTCGAACATAACCCCTTTAAAAGTCAACGTTCTGTCGTGTAATGATAATGATAATAATAATAATAATTATTATTATTATTATTATTATTTAATGTAATATTTTTTTTTAAAACGGGAAAGGAGAAACAAAAAAATAAGCAAAATGTTTGTTGTTGTTGTTTGTTATTCCGCGTTTAGCTTTTCAAGACGATTTAAAAATTTACATGGCTTAATTTATTACCTTTATTATTATTATCATTACTCGTTTTTTTTTTCTTGTCGTAAGTTAAATATGCTTAATGAAATTTTTATTAAAATTTAAAAAAAAGAAGCAGAGGAAAAAAAAGTGGATTTAAAATTAAAAAGAAGAAAAAGAAAATTTTCATTCCTTTTTTTCCTTCCATTTTTTTTTTTGTTTCCTTTTAATTTAATTATTATTATTACTATTATTATTATTATTATTATTATTATTATTATTATTATTATTATTATTATTATTATCATCATTATTATTGTTATTTAGATAATATTTTTTTAAAAGTAATATTAATAAATAAATAAAAATAATGTCGTTTTCGATAGGTTTCGTGATGATGATTGACCAAAGAAAAAAAATTTTCTTATCACCAATTATTATTATTATTATGATTTTTTTTAATGACGATATGAGTTGTGACGTCATATGGTGTACCACGTTATTGAATTTTGTTTTGGTTGTTTGGTTGTCGGGCGGTTAAATTGATTGGGTTTTGTTACTGATGGAAAAAATCGCCGACGATTACCGCCGATTTTTCTCTCTCTCTCTCTTTCCGCCTCTCATGTCGTTTTTCTTTTTCCACCCTTTCCCCTCTTCTTCTTTCTCTCTCTCTCTTTTCCTTCTTAAGCCCCCTTTTTTTTTTTTTTTTAATATGAATAAAATTTTGTATGGTTCAATTAAGTACGAAATTAATTTTTTTTTTACGTGATTTGACTTTTTCATTAGAATAAAAATTAAAATAATTTAATGGGGGAGGGGAAAAGGTGGAGAATGAGAGGGAAAGAAGGGGAGGGGAAGAGAAAAAATGGTCAAAAAAAAAAAATTATTGGAAAAGGAAAATGGCGGACGTTGAAAACCGCTGTATGTCATTGTAAAAACAAAAAAAAAAAAATTTTTTTCTTCCCAATTTCATCCTGTTTTCGATTATACCTTTTATAAATTTTCAACACCCATTTTCAAAAGAGGAAGAAGAGAAAGAACAAGAAGAAGAGGAAGAGAAGGAAGGAAAATATGACAAATAGTTTATGAAAAGTTTAAAAAGTAAAATCCAAGTACATCAATCACTGACATAAGTTCAAAACAATAATCAATTTGAGTTAAAATAAAATAAAATTTCACGTGAAAATAGCAGACGGAAAATAAATAATAATGATAATGATAATAATAACGATGGACGTGGAAAGAGTGAGAGTGAGAGAGAGAGGGAGAAGGAGAGGGGGAAGAGACGAGGAAGGAAATGGTGGAAAAGGGAGAGAGAATTTTCCCGTTTCCCTTCTATTCCTCTTCATCATCGCCGCCGCCACCACCACCGCCACCATTATCATCACCTCCACCGCCACCGCCACCGTGTGCCAACCGTTTATTTCATTCCCGGTCATTCTCATACCCCTTTTATTACAATGAATACAATTACCGGGGTTTTAAAATTCTGTTTAAAAACCTTTTCTGTTTCAAAATAATTTTCCTTCATTTCCTGTCATTTCACTACAGCCTTTTTTTTTTTTTTAAATTTTATTTTATTTGATTTTTAATTTAATTTAATTTAATTTTTATATATATATGTATATGTATAAAAGGGTTACGTGAAAAAAGGAATTATCATCATTATTATCATTTACATTCTCGAATTAAATTCGATAATTAAAATGGGTTTCGTTGGAATTTTAACGAGAAAAAAAAAAAAAGATTCAGTTGAAATTAAAAAAAAAATAAAAAATCAACCTTTTCCAAAGGTCAAATTATTATCCAAAAAAAATTTTCTCCAGTTTTCTCTCTCTCTCTCTCATTTTTAAACCAAAAAGAGTAAATGAATCCTGAAAGTATTTATCGGCGGGGAGGGAGAGGGAGCCTTTAAAAAAAAAAAGTAAAAAACTTTACACGAAATTTAAATTCTTATATTTGTTTCTCCTCCTCCTTCTCCTTTTCCTCTTTAATCCATCCGAAAGGTATTATGTCTGGGTCAAGAGGTTAAATCTTGGAAAATCCTTTTAATTATTATTATTATTATTATTATCACCACCACCATCGTCATCATCGAAAATGATTATTTCCCATTTGAAACGAAAAATTTGAAAAAAAATTTTTTTTTTCTCTCGCTGTAAAACGCCTTTTTATTTTCTCGCTGTAAAATGCCTTCTTTGTCTTTTTTCCCGGTTTGAAAACTGTATCAAATTATCATTATTTCGATTTTTAAAAAAAACCGGTAGGGTGGGGGGAGGGGAAAAAATCGAGTCTGGAAAATTGGAGAAACGTTGAGACGACACTTGTTGCCATTTTTTTTTTTTTTTTGCGTGCGTTCGTTTGTTCGTGCAAACGATTTCGTTTTATAAAAATATTAAATATTTCGAATGATATATAATAGGTTCAAAGGTCACAAAACAAAAAAAAATAAAAATAAATTATTAATAATAAATTAATTGATTTTAATTTTTTATTTTCTTACGAAAAAAAAAAATTGTCTTTCTTTTTTTTTCTTCAACGTTTTTATTCGTTTCCCCCGCCCCGCTCTCTCATTCCCCTCCTTCATCATTATCATCATCAAGTTTTTTTAAAATCCGTTTTTCATCTTCTGCTTTTTTTTTTTTTTTTTTAATAAAAAATGAGCAAATTAATTTAGATACAATTAAATTTAATAAAATTCAGACGTCATCTAAAAATCCGAAAATAAATCTTTTATAGTCTTAAGGAACCCGACAGGAAATTAAAAAAAATTTTTTTTTCTTTTTTTTTTTTCGCTCTTCATAATTATTATTATTTTATTTTTTCTTTTCTCTTTTTTTACGCACGCGCACGCGCGGGTTTTTTCGTACGCAAAATAAAAGAAAAAATTAACAACAGGAGGAAAAGAAGGAGAAACAAACAAACAATAACTAAATTTTTTTTTTTTCTCGAACCGGAAGTAACAAAGAATCGTCGTTTAAATTCAAATTCGTTTCCGTATCCCCGTTACCGATACTCGTCGTGACATCATTTCGTTAATTCAATAAAAGAATTTTTTTTTTTTTTTCTTTTCACTCCCGTCGGAAATTTTTTTTTTTCGTTCCTTCCACGTTCGAGTTCGTTTGTTTTTTTTTTTTTTTTTGGAACTTGTGGGCGCTTTCTCTCTCTCTCTTTCTCTCTCTCCTACACACAGGTTATAAAAGTCGAATTCGAATAATTTTTACGTTGGCGAACGCACGTTTCGACCTTTAAAAAAAATAAAATAAAATAAAATTAAGTGATGATTTTGTAATTGAATGAAGACATTAATAATAATAATAATAATGATAGCAATAATGATGATGATGATGATGATAATGATAATAAAGTGAACGA
Source organism: Pediculus humanus corporis (assembly GCF_000006295.1). Lineage (NCBI taxonomy): Eukaryota > Metazoa > Arthropoda > Insecta > Psocodea > Pediculidae > Pediculus > Pediculus humanus. The sequence goes on along the minus strand of NW_002987320.1, from coordinate 189,803 downwards.
GAATTCGCGTTCGGTAGATCGTAATACTTGAACGCAATTTTTTTTTTTTTAAATATAATGATAACGATTTAATAATTTTACGGTCCGTCGCATTCTCTTATTATCTTTTCTCTTATCATTTTCCCCCCTCTTCTCTCTCTTCTTTGCACCCTTTGCCCCCTCCCACTCGTGCCCGTATCGAACGTTATCAGTGATTTTGTGGGATTGTGAATAATCGTTTTATAATTCGATCATTTTCAAACCGAATTTTCTTTCTTTTTTTTTTCTTTCAAACGAATGAATTCGAAAGTGTCGGTGAGGGAGAGTGAGTATGACGTGGCATTAGATTTCTTCTGTCTTCTAACGGTACATATATCATCATCGTCGTGGTTAACGTTTTCTTTCCTTTTTTATATCATCCCACCACATCGGGTTCATTTTGTGATCACACTTAAACTTTTTTTTTTTATTGGAAAACTTTATTTTTTTTTACCGCGGAAATGACGCCACTGAGGGGAGGAGGAGAAATCAAAAAATTTTTTTCTTTTTTATTTATTTCCAATTATCGGGAAATTTCCACCTCTCCCCTCCCCCTTTCTTCTCTCTCCTCCCCGAAGTGATTTACGATCGCGTTGTAAGCGAACGACATCGTCGCAAGTAATATTAATTTTTAATAACGACATTAGCGAAAACGATTTTCGCGAATTATCGTGGGGAAAAAAAAAATAAAACCGAAGAGAAAATAATAATGATAATGATAATGATAATAAATATATTTATTTTCGAACGTCGTTTGAAATGAAAAAACTTTTTTTAAAAAAAAAAAAAAAAAAAAAAAAATTATTTTGATTTACGTTTTAAAAAAATGTCGTACTTTTGGAAAAATTGACTCGCAAGAAGGGAAACACAAAAACTCTGGAAAACTGGAGAAAAATTATTATTATTATTATTATTTTTAATAACGTTATCATTTAATTAAAAACGATTTGAAAAAAAAATTTTTTTTTTCCGCTTACACTTAAATAAACGTAAAATTTGTTTAAACGAAAATTTTAAAGATGAGTACGAGAGTGGGGGAAGGGGGGAAAAATTAAAATAATGTGGGGAAAAATGGGGAAGAGGGAGAGGAAAGACGACGATAAGAAACGGAAAACCTTTTTTTTTTATTTTCGTTCAAAAGAAAAAAAAACCTTTGTCGTGATAATTTGAGAGGAAGAACAATTTTACCGGTGTGAAAAAAGAGAATTCAACGTTTGAATTCGTTAAATAACAAACGAAAAATATCTTTTCTTTCCTTCTCCCTCTCCCCTCCTCATCATCCTTGTGCCACGTCGTCGTTGACGACGACGTCGACGACGACGACGACGACGTCGCTTTTTGTGAATTTTAAACTTTGCTTTTGTATAAAATTTAAAAAAAAAAAAAAATGTCGTTTTCTGCTCTTTCTCGATTCCCCTCTCTCATGTTTTATTATTCATTTTCTTACGTTTCGTTTGTTTTCAATGATTCTAACGCGTTCTTTTCTCTCATTTTTCTCTCTTTCATCCTTTCTCTTTCTCTCTCTCTTTTCTCTTTCAAGATTCGTTTTTTTTTTTACGAGAATTGAAATTTTTTTCGACGTAAAAAAATTTTTTTATTTATATTTTTTATTTTTTTTTGGAATCAAAGTTTTAAAATGACCGACGGAAAAAGAACAAACAAACAAACAAACAACAGTAAAAATCTTTTTTTTTTTTTTTGAATCGAAAAAAACATAGGGAAATTTTTTATAACGGAAAAATTTATTTTTAAAATGATTTTTTTTTTTATTTACAAATCGTTGTTTTTTTTGCTCATCTCTTTTTCAAACGTTTACGATTTTGTATCATCCGGTCGCTCGCCATCATAATATAAAAATTTTTTTTAACGATAATAATATTTTTTTATGTATTTAAAAGAAAAGTAAAATTTAAATTTTTTACTTATTAAAATAAAATATAGTAATAATAATATTCATACGTCCGTCGGTTTTTATTATGACTCTCGCACAATAGGTTTTACGAGATTTAACGTCTAAAAAAAAAAAAACATGGCGGCAAATTAATGACATAAAAAAAAGTTCGCGGGCGTGTGTAAGTACGAAAGGATTTTGAAAATTATTTTTTTAAAAAAAAAAAATTGAAAAAAAAAAAATTGACGATTCCATATGATAAGAATACGATGAATTTATATAATTATAATGAGCCAATCGGAAATTATATATCGTGCCACGTGACGTGGAAAACGTCTCGCTCGTAATTTTGTTTTGTTTTACGAAATATTTTACGCTTTACCCGCAACATGTATATAAATATATACGCAAAGGAAAAAATTCCATTGGGAAAATATCATTATCATCATCATTTTTTTCTTCTGCTTCTTTTTCTTCTTTTTCTTTTTCTATTCTTTTTATGTCATGGATTTTTATTTTTACCTGTCAAAACAATTACGTTTTTTAAAATAAAAATAAGAAGAAAAAAATGTCCGGACATGTTTAATATGAGTATTTATTTGATGGAACGAAAAAAAAAATGGCGGCCAAAGGAAAAGTGTAAAAATAATTTGTTTTTTTTTTTTTTTTTTTATTTCCCTTGCGTTTTTTTTTGCCAAATTATATATTTTTTTTTTCATTAATGGATAAATAAATAAAAAAAGGAAAAAAAAGGAAAACGAGTTCTCAGCGGGGGATTTTGTTCTTTGATAAAAAAAAAAATAAAATTCAAAGGAATGGAAAAAAATAATTAAAATAAAAATACATTTTCCTTTGTATAAGTACGACGTCATCAATAATAATTAATTTTAACTTTGTTTTTCTTTTTCTCTACCCTACCCTCATTCCCTCCCCCCGGGGAGACGTAATAATAAAAAATTAAAAATTGAACGGCAACGTCGAGAGAAAGAAATAAAAAAAAATCAAATTTGAAACAAAAAAAAAAATCGGGAAACGTTATTGTTAATATTATCATTATCATTATTATTATTATTATTATTATTATTATTATTATTATTATTATTATTATTATTATTATTATTATTTTGTTTGTTTTTTGACTTTTTGTCAAAGGAGCGTAGTAACAAACGCTAATTAAAATTTTATGCCTTTTTTTTTCTAATATATTCAGGTGTTTAAGCCGTTATACAATTCTTTTCCGTTTCATTATTTGAATAAGACATTATTATTATTATTATTAAAAAACTTCCTCCTCTTTTTTTTTCCTAACAAAAAAAAGAAAGTGGGGGGGGGGAAGTTTTTCTTTTTAATGACAAACAAGCGACTTAAAAAAAAAACGGGAAAATCGATAATTTAAGGTAAACGAAAACAAATTTTTCGTGCTTAATTTTTAAAATTTGTTTGCGTGTAAAAATGATCAGACAAACAACAAAAACAAAAACGACAACAGCAACAACCATTCGACAACCTGGAGATTTTTTATTTTTTAAGTGTCGATGAAAAAAAAATAATACAAACGGAGGAAAAACGTTTCGAAAGTTAAGAAACCAAAAAAAAATTAAATTTATGTATATGCGTCGTGTCGCCGCACGTTCAATCCGCTTCGGGTTAAAAAAAAAAGACAATTTTTTGTACGAATTAGATTTTGTATAATATAATATCACAAAACTATTGAGAGCGTGATAAAAGAAAAAAAAAGAGACAAAAAATAAAAAAAAAATAGGAAAAACACAAAAGTTATACAAAAGAGGCAGAAAGAGCGAGGGAGAGGGGAAAGAAGGGGAGAAAAAGGATGGAAAACGACGCGATAATATTTAAATCTGTCTCTTGTATGATTCAAAGGAAAATTTTTTTTTTTTTTACCATTATTCGTTGATCACCCCAAAGGTATTTAACCATTTAAAAGGAAACCTCAAAAGAATTAAAAAAGGGTTTTTACCAAAGCTGAAATTCTTAGACCTCGTGAGACCTTTCCATTTCGTTTTCTCTCTCTTTTTACTACGACGAGGACGACAACGACAACAACAACAACATCAACATCAAAAGAAAAATATATATATATATATAATTTTCTAACGAACAAACGGAAATATTTGCCGTTTGTTCACGAGTGGTGTGACAAACTTTGTTTCCTAAGATGAATTCTTTGTTAAAAGGAAAATTAAAACCAGTTAGTTTGACCTTCTAATTGGTGTTAGTCGAGTTACAGGTTAGTTAGTTAGTTAAAACGTTTTTTTCATTCGTTTGTTTGTTCGTTTGTCGGAAACGGTTGGAAACAAAAAAAAAGTGGAAAAAAGTCGAGCGGATATTATCGAGAAAGAGGATTAACGCGGGAAAGGAAACGACGAAAAAACAAAAATAAATAAATTGTGATTTAGGGTTTTTTTGTAAGAAGATGAATTCTTTAGTAAAATAAAAATGATTAAAGTGAATCAAAAAATTTTTTTTTCTTTTTCCCCTCTCTACGAACGCGTGTGATGTGGGTGGGTCAATAAGTTGAACGTATGTCGACGTAGCAAAAATTCAAAACCGAATTTTTCCCCCCCTTTTTTTTTTTTAAATTTTCTTCTACTCGACGTGGAAGAAGAAAAAATTTTCCTTCGCATGGGAGGAAGAAGAAAAAGAAGAAACAAAAAATCATTTCGTGGTTTTTTTTTTTTTTGATTTTATTTTTTACGACATGCGTATTTGAATTTTAATATAATTCAAACAAAATTTTTACGCCTCGTAAAAAAAAACGAAATGATGGAAAGTTATGTTCTCATTTTATTATTATTATTATTATAGAGGGTAAACATGAAGGGGAGGGAATGGGGGAAGCGAGAAGGTTGCGAAAGGGGAAAGATGATATTTTCTTTCGTTTCTACAGAAAAAAGAAGAAAAAAAATCGGAACAGATTTAAAAAGAATTTTTTTTTCTTTTTCTTTTTTCTAGTTTTATACTTTCGGGTGAATTTTTTTTCGATTATTTTCGAGTTTTTCGATTATTTTCGATATTTGAAAGAATCTGGAAAAAAAATAGACTGGAGAAAATTTGGAGAAAGAAAGAGGAAACGACAGGAGAAAAAATTTCTTTTTATTTTGAAAATTTCGAAATGGAAAGAAAAGAAAAAAAGTACGGTTTCGGTTATTTTTGATTATTTTTAAAAATATTTTACGGGAACAAACGATTGTTCTATGATTGTTTATTTGTCGATTGTTTTTACGATAAACAATAAAAAGGGGGGAAAAAAATAAAAAATAAAAGACCGAATACAAATAATTTAACAAAAAAAAAATCGCGGCTGAATAAATGGGATTAAAATAAGAAAAAAAAATTAATAATTACCGACAAACAAATAAACAAACAAACAAACAAACGAACGAAAGAAAAAAAAGAAGAAAATTATTTTATTAAAAATAAAAAAAACTTATTTTATAAAGACGCCCTAATCAAAGTTTCAAATGAAACAAATTTTTTTTATTTATTTTTTTTTGTTTTCTTTTTATTTTAAAATTTTGCAATTATCATTATTCATTTAAACATGAATGATTTTATAAATTTTGATTGTTTAATAAGAAACAAACAAACAAACAAACAAACAAGCAAACAAACGCAAACAAGAAAATTATACCCGATGTTTAAATGTAGATTTTTTGCCTAATTAAAAAAAAGAAAAAATTTTTTTTTTCTCTTCATTTTCTTTTGATTTTCTTTTTTTTTTTTGATCCAAAGCCCGAAAGCTAATAAAAATAATGATGATGATAATAATAATAATAATAATAAAGGTGGTAATAATAATAATAATAATGATAATGATAATAACAACAACAACCGGTTTAGATTTTAACTTTGAACTTTTTTTTTTCTTTTCCAATTTCAAACTCATTCGACCCAATTTATTTTTATTTTTCTTTTTTTTTCTTTTTCATTTTCTTTTTGTATTTCTCACCGGAAGTGACGCCATTTTATTTTTTTATCCCTTTCGCTCTTTATAATAAAATTAATTCGAAATCGAAAAATTAAATTTATTTATTTATTTATTTAATTAAAAGGATGAATTTTTGATTTTTTTTTGTATTCGGTTTCTCTCTCCACCTATCTCTCACTCTTTCTGTTGCCACGTTTTTATTATTATTATTATCATCGTAAAATTTTATTACTTGTAAAGTAAAAAAAAAAGTATAAATTTTTTTCGACTTACAAAATTCGTTTTTTTTTTATCCTTTCGTTACGTCGTCACCGTGACGTCATCGTGAAAATGTGAAAAAAAATGTAATAAATAATATTTACGTATTTACTTATACGGAAAAGGAAAAAAAAAAGACTTGCGGATTTGCAGGAAGTTGAGAAGGAGTGTGGAAGCGGGGTGGTGGAAGGAGGGGAAGCGGAAACGGAAATGGAAAAAAAAATGTACAAGGGGAAATGTTCGGGGAGGGGGAGGAAGGAGGAAAAAAAGGTTATTTTTAAAGGATGATTTAACGAGAATGAGTTGTTTTTTTGATGTAGTACGCATGCGTACTTACTTACGCACGTCGTGAAAACCGTTTAATCAGCAATTAACATTTTATCATCGAGTTTCAGGACAACAATTATTTTTTAATACGTGTCGTAAATCAGAGTAAGAGAGAGAGAGAGAGAGAGAGAGAAAGAGAAAGAGAAAGGGAGAGAGTGAGAAAAAGAGGGTTCGACGGAAGAAAACATTCCAAAACAACAACAACAACAACGACACGAAGGGACGAATATTATTCTAGGGTGATGATATTCTTTTGTCTGGTGACACGTCAGTCGGATTAGTCCTTTTATTTGGCGCCATCCGTTTTAAAGTGTTATCAGAGCAACAATCAAATTTGCAATGTAATTTGGTGTATTTTATTGTTTTATTCAATTTTAATGGTTTTGGCTTTTCGTGAATGGACGTATGGACGTTAGGGGGGTAGGGCGAGGGTGGGGATACGGGGAAACGGGGGGAACGATTTCGTACGAACGTTTTCTATTTTCAGTTTTTCCTCTTCCTTCGTTTATTAAGAGTAATTTGAAATGAAAAAATAAGAACTGTTTTTTTTGCTGGAGGGGGGAAGAGGAATTTTTAACGAAATTAGTAGGGTTGACTTGAAACGGAGAGAAGGAAAAGGGGAGGGAGAGGAGGGGGAATCGACGTTTAGGAAAAAATTAATTGTTATTGTTACGAACTCATTTCGAAAGTTGGGAAGAAGATAATAAAAAAAAAAAAAAAGTGGAAAAAGAAAAAGAACGTACATGTAAAATACATTAGTAATCCTCTCTTTCTTTCTCTCTCTCTCTCTCTCTCTCTCGCTTTTTTTCTTTTTTCCTAGGGTAAGATTCTCGTGACACGAGCACACACGCACACGCAGGGAACGCCAGAAAAAAAAAATTTACTTTTAAAAATCTTTGCGAAGATGATGGGAAAAACTCGAATGACGTCGAACCTTTTTTTTTATAAAAAAAAAAAATATTAATAAACCGTCACGCATATATTTACTTAATGTATAAATGATATCTTTTTATAAAAAAATTTTCTTTTTTTTTTTTAATTTTGTTGTTGTTGTTTTATTCGTATAAACAAAAAAAAAGTGAATGAAAAAAAAATTTCATGTTAAAAAAAAAGAGAGAGAGAGAAATGAAAAGGTTTATCTTTTTTTTTGTACATAAAGTAGAGGTAGAGGTAGAGAGAGAGAGAGGTAGGCAAAAAAAAAAGGTGAAACGGAAAAAGGGTCATTTAGAGGTTGACCGAGATTGCGTCATTCGGTCAGGTAAAAACCTTAAATAATGATAATAATAATAACGATTAATTAAATAATTTTTTTTTCGGTGGGTGAATGAAATTTTTTTTTTTTTTTAATGTTTTCTTTTTTTTCATCACACACGCACATACAAACGCACTCCACCCCCAGCCTTTCATCCCTTTCATCAATAAAATATAAAATTAATTTTTTTTTTTTTATTTTCTCCTACCCCGTCCCACTTATTTTTTTTTTTTTTAAATCCCCTTTTAAAAATTCGCATTAATTTAAATAGAATAATAATAACCCTCTGAACAAACGCGTTTGTCGTTTGTTGACTCTTTTAAATTTTTAATACATGAAAAAAAAAAAAAGTTTTTTTTCTCTTCTTCTTCTTCTTGTTCAACTTTTGGTTTTGGTTTTTTTTTTTTTTAATATGAAAACAACACACGCGTTATCATTCAATGTAAAACACTCTCAAAGGTATGAAAAAAAAGGAAGAAAAAAAAAAAGTTTAAATGGAGAAACCCTAAATAAATAAATAACGAGAAAATAAATGTACGGCGCAGTTTTTTTTAATGTGGAATCAAAAGAGTGGAAAGAGAAATAGAGAAAGGGAGAGAGAGAGAGAGAGGGAGAGAAGAAAAAAAAACATTTTTTTTTTTTTAATAAAAAGCGAGACCGTGTATCTAAAACTCTCTGGAGCAGTTATTAAGCTCAGACACACGCACACACGTGCACACACAAACCGGATGCCAAGATTAAAGCTTTTCATAATCTCGAAATGGTCTGTCTCTACGTCAAAGCAAATCCCGTATTCTCAGGTTTTTTTTTTTTTTGACATCTTTTGAATTTTTTTTTTGTGATTTAATTATTATTATTATTATTATTATTATTATTAAAAGTGCCACACAACTTTTGGTTGTTGTTGTTGTTGTTGTCGGTTTTTTTAATTTTTGTAAATCATTCCACGCGTTAAAGCTCATCAAAAAAAAGAAAAAGAAAACAAACGGAATGAATTTTATTATTATTATTATTATTAATAATGAATTAACGTTTGTACGGATGCGGGTGCGGATGTGCGTGTGTGCGTACGTACGAACCCGTATTTATAAATGCAACAAGACGAATTGTATAAACCATTCCGGATGTTAAAATCACGGTTTTGAATGAAATCAAATTTTATAATAATCTTGTGTTTGATCAGTCGTGTAATTAATTATCATCAAATCGGTTTCGTAATAATAATAATAATAATTACTATTATTATTATTATTACTATTATTGCTCTACTTCCGCATTTATATAAATTTATCGATGTCGAAAACAAAAAAATTATTAATAAATTAATTATATTAACTAATTAATTAATAAGCAAATAAATCGATGAATTAGCAATTATTATTATTATTATTATTTTTAAAATACTGTTCATTCATTCTATGGCTGATTTCTCCACGTTTAAAAAATCATTCAATCAATCAATCAATCAGTTAATAATAATAATTTTTTGTTTGCTTGTCTTGTCTTTTTATTGAAAACATAAAAAAAATTTCGGGGCGGAAATTGAAAAAAAATCGCAAGATGATATGACGTCATCATGAGGGTAAGAAAATGGGAATGTACATGTAAAACGTTTAATTGAAAAAAAAGATGTAAAAGGATGGGAAAAAAAGGAAAAAAATTATCCGGTTGAGTTGTAGGTAATGATAATATAAGTGCGTTCGTAAAAAAAAAAAAAAAAAAAAATGTCGGTCGAATATTTTTAACCGATAGATTAAAAAAAAAAATTTTTTCTTTTGGGATTCAATTAAAAAAAAAGGAAAAAAAGGAAAAAGGAAAAAGAAAAAAAGGAAATTATCATTATTTTTTTAAATAAGTTTTTTTTAACGTGTTGTAATTATTATTATTATTATTATTATTATTATTATTATTATTATTATTATTATTATTATTATTATTATTATTATTATTATTATTATTATTATTATTATTATAGGCCATTAAAAAAATAAAAAAATAAATTTTCAATTAAAAAATTATCGATTTTATCATATTATCGATTATCGATACTACTACTATCGCTAATAGTAATAATAATTTTACGTTTAATATATTAATATGCAAAGAAAAAGTATTATTATTATCATTATTATTATTTTCTTCTTAAAAATTATTTAACGTGATTGATGATTATTATTATTATGCGAATCAATATCGAATCGATTTTGATCTCGCGTGTGGAAAATCACACACACACACACACACACACACACACACACACACACACACACACACACACACACAATTTTTTTTTTTTTGTAAAAATGATAGTAATTGTTTTATCCTTTTCCATCGCGTCGTCCGCTTTCACGTGTGCGTATGTGCGTGTGCACGTGTACGTGCACGTTTTTCGTTCGAGAATCGAATATTTTCTTACTTTTTACAAAAATTCTTTTGAAACTTTTTATTTTTTTAATAATGATAATAATTAATTCATTTCTTTTTTTTTTCATTTTATTAATACAAATTAATTTTTTTTTAATTAATGAAAACTTTATTTGTTTTAGGTGTTATTTATTATTATTATTATTATTATTATTATTATTATTATTATTATTATTATTATTATTATTATTATTATTATCATTATTATTATTATTATTATTATTATTATTATTATTATTATTATTTTAATAATTCAAACATTAAAAAAAAAATTAAGTAAATAAAAAAAAGGCAACAAAACTTTTTTTTTCTTTTTTTTTTTTTTCTTTCGAGGTAAAGAATAAATTAGATTTAAAAGTAAAATAATTTTTATTTTATTTTTTGAAGTAAAAAAAAAAAAAATGGAAGAAAAAAAAGTGTAAAAAAAAATGGAGGGAAAGAAAGAGTGAGAGAGAAAGAGAGAGAGAAAAGAAAAAAGTTGGCATCGCAAAATGAATGTAATTTCCGCTTTGCCTTTTTTTTTCTCCTTTTCCTTTTCACGAAGTTAAATGTCTTGAATTTTTTTTTTTTTTTTATTCGGAAAAAGTATATATAAGTAAAAAAAAAAGCAGAAGGAAAAGTGAAAAAAAAAAACACGAAGGCTGAAGGGTTAAAATGGTTGAAAACTAAAAAAAAAAAAAAAAAAATAAACGAAAGGGGGAGAAAGTTTATAAGTTTTACGTATTGTTTACGTAAACGTATAAGAAATTGGGAGGGAAAAGAAAGAACATAAAAAAATTAAATGAAAGATAAGGAGAAGAAAAAGCAGAAGAAAATGACAAAAATTGCAAAAAAAAAAAAAAAACAGATTTTTTTTTCATTTTATTTAAAATAAAAACAAGAAAATGCACTGAAAACTTGGCTGACATTTTTTTTTTTTTTTTTTTTTTTACGCAGGCATAAAATAAAATAAAAAATGTTTTAAAAAAGAGAGAGAGAGAGAGATAGACGAAAGTAAAATTGAAATAATAAAGAGAGTGAGTGAGATGATGAGAGTGTCATTTAAAACTATCAGAAAAAATAATCTTTACGATTTCTATTATTAAAAAAAATATAAAAAATTTTTTTTTTTTAAATAAACGATCACCAATCAATAAAATAAAACGTCGTACTCGTCATAAAATCCACCTTTTTCTAATGCCACGACGAAATGAAAGAAAATCATTAATAAAAAAAAAGTGACGTTTGAAAATAATTTTTTTATTTTTTTTTATTTTTTCTCCGGAGAACAATAACTTTTTTATTTTATTTTATTTTTTTTTGAATTCATCAGACCACGATTTAATAATTGTTCAAATGTTACGATTTTTCATTTGTAACAAACAAACAAACAACAACATCAACGACGACGACGACAACGATGGCAACAATTTTAAACACCTCCCCCCGAAAAAAAGAGCGACGAACATATATTTACATTTCAACTTTTGCCTTTTTACGTTATTTACAAAATAAAATCCCTTCCCCTTCTTCCATTTCTCCCTCCTCTCTTCCCTTCGCCCCCTTCCCCTTCATCACAACCACCCCCTAGATTCCGCCCTCCCAAAAAAAAAAAAAGCGCGCGCGAGTTTCAAAAAAAAAAAACAAAAAGTAAATAAAATTAATATAATGTAAATAAATTAAAACGATGAAAAGAGATAAGTGGAACCGGAAACGACAAACGTCAAAATGAAAATTTTGGTTCGATCGAAATACGAAAAAAAAATTTAACCGTCCGCCATTTTGTTTTTAAATTTTTCGTCGTCACGTAATAAAACAAAACAAAAAATTTATTTTTATTCAAATTTAATTTAAAAAAAAAAAAAAAATGGTCGACAAGTTTCGTTAGTAAAAATTATATAAAAAAAAAAAATTAAATTGTTAAAAAAACGTGTAATTAAACTATCAAAACCGAAAAACAAACAAGCAAACAAACAAACAAATCATTCAACTATTTAATAAATATTTTGTTTTATTATTTACGTTTTAAAAAACAAACATTTATTAAATATTATTAAATAAACGTTTGTTATTTATTTAATTACCGCGAGATATCGATAGGTGAATGGATTCATAAATTTTTTTAAAAAAAATTTTTTTATTTAATTCGCGTAAATCACGTAAAAAAAAAAGAAAAAAAAAAAATTAAAATTAAATACAAAAAAAAAAAAATTCGATCGACTGAATGATCAGCCAATCAGAAAAAAGAAAATTTTTTTTTCTTTTTTCCCTAAAAATTTTTATAATTTATAAAACCGATTAAATATTAATTTTAATTTTTTTTCTTTTTTTTTTTAAATATAAAAAATGACAAACTCGTTTGTTAAACGTGAGCGTAAATTTTTTTTTTATTTCGTTTGTTTAAAAAAATGATAATAATGATAATAACAAAATTTTTTACTAAAATCGTTGAAGCAATTTTTTTTTTTTTTTTTTTTTTCATTTCGTTTCGTTTGATTTTATAAATTAATACGAGTTGTTAAGGTGATGGTAGGGGGGGGGGGTGGTGACGGTGGTGATGGAAAAAACAAAGTTGAAAGTTGTACCGTTTTAACATCGATCGTTTGTTTGTTTGTTTCGATACGAGAGAGATTCGATATTTTTTTTTTTTATTCGAAAACGAAACGTCAACAAGATTATAATTTAATTTACGAAACGCGTTACACACACACACACGAAAAATAAAATTTTAAAATGTAAAATGTCGTGTAAGTAGAAAGAAAGAAAAAAAGAAAAATTATCGATTATTTCAATGGGTTGTTAAACTCTATAATTTATAACAAGTTTTTTTTTTTTTTTTGAAAAAAACGCTATAAATTTTTGAAAACAAACGAATTCGAACGAAGTCGTATAATAATTTTAAATTTGGCCGATTGGATTATTACGTTCGTTCTTTCGTTTGTTTGTTTGTTCTCGTTTGTACTCACGACGCTCGCTCGGTTCCTTTTTTTTTATTTTTTTTTATTCGACTACAAAAAAAAAAGTTTATGGCGCCTGATTACGACATTTTCCCCCCTCCTAATGAAAAACTCCTCATCGATTCTTATTAATTTTAAAAAAAAAAACAGGAGGATGGGGGGGAGAAAAACTTTTCAAGGTTCTTATCACTTTTTTTTTTGTCGAGGAAAAAAAAAAAAAATTTCAATTTAAAATACAACAAACGGGTCAACGACATTTTGTTTTTTTTTTTTATAATCATTTTTAATGGGAAACCGAAAAGCCGAAGTTAACATGAAAGAAGGGAAAAAAAAAGAAAAAAAAAAAAATAATAATAACAATTTATTTTTTATCAGTTCGTCGTCCGTCGTTTATTGATTTCATTCTCGCTCTCTCCCACTCTCTCTCTTTCACCTGTTATCAGTTTATGATGACGTCATTAAAGGGTTGTTTTTGAAGGGGGGAGAGGGAAATGTATATATATTATAATGATAATGATAACTTTTTGTTTAAAACAAAAAAAAAAATTTTTTTTCTGTTGTTCTGTGTTATTGATTTTTTTTTTTTGCTGTTGCTATGTTTTGTTCTGCATTATTGAACTGGAATAAAATAAATATAAGTGAATTTTGTTGTTTTTTTCGGGGGGAGGAAAGGAGAGGGGAGAAGGGAAAGGCAAACATTAATTGCGTTGTTGGTTTTCAATGAATTTTTTTTTTTTTTGAATTAAAACAAAAAAAAAAAACAAAAAAAGTAATTTTCCGTTCGACCGTTTTCGAATGGTGTAAATAAAAAAGATAAAGAGAAAGAAGAGGGGGGGGGGAAAGTGAGAGAAGAGGAGTGAAGAGAGAGGAGAGAGAAAGGGGAGAAAGAGAAAGAAATCACAAGTTAAATATTTCGTTTAAAAAAAATTATTTATTTTTACTTTTTATTTATGTTTTATTATTATTTTTTTTTCTTGTAAAATTCCAATCGATCGATAAAAGATCAATACCCAAATTGATTTTTAATTACGATCGTAATCATCCCATTTAAAAAAAAAAGGAAAAAAAAAAGGAAAACAAAAAAATTTTTTTTTCAACGTAATGAATTATTCGTTTAAAATCAAATCGAAAAAAACTCACAAAAAAAACAAAAAACAAAAAAAATTATTTTACGGGCTTTTTGTCAATCAAAAACCTTTCAAAAAATCCTTTCCCCCCAACCTTCCCTTTAATCTCTCCTCCAATCTCCCTCCGTTCTTTCCCGATCGAAAACCTTTTTCATTGCTTTTTTTTTTCATTTGTTCGTTTGTTTGTTTGATTGTTTTTTTTTTTTTTTTGCGATACGTCGACCGTCATTATTTATGTCGTATTTATTCTAAAATTCATTTTTGATCTTTTGTTCGTACAAACAAACAAACAAACAAACAAACGCGGCGTTGTTTTACTAAAAAAAAAAAAAAAAAAAAAACATTTTATTTGAATAAATTAAATCAAAAATTTTTTTTTTCGGAACTTTGGAATTTTTTTTTATTATTAATTTTAAAGAAGCGTTATAATAATAGTAATAATAATAATAATTAAATTTTTAATTTTAATGAAAGATCGATTAATTGATTCGATAAATTGTTTTCTCAACAAACGGATGAAAATATATAAAAAAAATTAAGAGAATGAGAGAGAGAGAGAGAATAAAAGGTTAAAAGGTTTAACGTACAAACGTATTAGGTTTGTAAGTTTTTTTTTTTTTGTTTACTTTTCGGCACGACAACCAGTTAGTTAAATAAAAACCGATACGTAAATAATTATTAAAATAAATTTAAATTTGTAAACAAACGAGCAAACTAACAAACAAAACAACAACAAAAACAACGAAAGTAAACGTTGGAAACTTTGAAAAAAAAAAAAAGCTCTTACTCGGAGCTTAATGTGTTTGTTACACATCAGCAATTTTTAAAATCAACAGGAAAAAGTGTTTGGAGTAACTCTCGCTCCAAACAAGAGATAATTAAACCGTTAAAAAGTAGTGCCAACAAACAAACAAACAAACAAACAAAAAAGAAGAAAAAAAATTCTTTTTTTGTAAATTTTTCCGTCATTTAATTAGAGAGAGACAAATTACAATACGAGTGAATGAATGAATGACTGTTTTTTTGCTGATGCGTATTTAGTCGTCGTATTTAATTCGCGAATTTTAATAATAATGTTGATGATAATAATAATGATAATAATAATAATTAAAAAGAAATTAATTAAATAATTTTCATTAAATTGTTTCAGGTAAGAAAAATAAAATGTTTTTCTTCACTCATCGGTAATCAAATTTTTTTAATTCGAAGATTTAAATTAATGACGTCATTGATGATGTCACACACAAGGTAAAATTCTTTTAAAAAAAAAAAACAAGATTTTAAAGTCAGTAGATTTTTTTTTTTTTTTTTTGCCAACGTTAAATAGTTAAATCTGCTTCTTTTTCCTCCATTTTGTTTTTTTTTTTTTTTTACTAACAAAAACATTTGCTTTTACTTTTTTTTTTAAACAAAGAGAGAGGGAGAGAGGGGGGAGGGGAAAGAGAGAGAAAGAAAAAATGTTTTTATCATTGTAAAAGCGTCAATTACGCGTATGTAAAATAACTTCCATTTTTTTTTGCTGTTGCTGTTGTTGTAAGCCTACGGTTTTTTCTGTTTGTTATTATTTGTATTCTCGCACCCTTGCCCTCCCTGCCCTTTTTTTTTTTTCCTCTTCCGCTCTCGTTTTTACCCCCTCCCCCCGCACGCTCTTTTTTTTTCCGTCGCATTTTTCCCTTAAAGAAGGGAAAAAAAAATGTATATATATGATTTTTGTTTTTTTTGTTTTTTTTTTTTTTTTTTTTTTCAAAAGCATGCGAAGGCTCCCTTGAGATTGAACCCGACAGCAAAACAGCACAAAAAAATAATCAGTTCCATGTTTTTTTTTTTTTTTTGTTAATAAAAAAACTTTTCCATTCTGAATGATGCCCGTAAATTATTTATTTAACTGATATTATTATTTTTTTTTTTGTTAAAAAAAAAAAAAAAAAATTCGATCTGGATAGAATAAGTAAAAAATCGTATCAGGACCGTATCAAAGACGTCATCATTTTGTTTTCTTTTGACCCGTTACGAATTTACATTATTAACAAAACATATGCGATGTTTTATTTTTTTGTTGTTGATAAAGTCTATGAAAATTCGATGAAAGCATTGCCAACGAAAATAATTATTTGTCTAGTGCCACGATAATTTTACGTAACGTCTATGTGTGCGTGCTTGTATATTTTTCTCTCGAAATTTTCCTTTTTAAATCCCCTTAAAGAAAGTAAAGAAAAATTATTGTTTATTGTTCGTTGTTCGTTATTATTATTTTTATTAAATTCGTAACGCAACAATTTATCGTAGTGGTGGTAGACGCCGCGAATAGTGTCACGAAAATTATATGACAATGATAAATGATTGTTTTTCGCGATATTTATTATTTTAAAGTCGAAAAATAAAAAATAAAAAAAAATTGATAAAATTCCTTTTTTTTTTTTTTCGACAACTGGAACGGAACCGAATCGATATATATATATAAATGATTCGATAAAAAATTTGGTTGTTTTTTAATCTAACGATCGGAATTTTTTTTTTTAAAAAAATTTGTCGCTACGTGGCGGCAGTTACGAAAAAGTGGAGGAAAGGGGGGAAAAAAAAGAAAAACAAACGACAAACGTACGTATGAGTGCCATGCGAAACACAAACCGGGGGAAGACAACTTTGCACCGTGAAGTGATTTTAAATAAATAAATAAATAAATAAATATGAGGAGATGTTATAAAAAATAAATAAATAAAATGAAGGAGGAGAAAGATGGGGAGAGGGGAGCCGACGAAGTCAAAAATATTTTTTTTTCTGAAGGGAAGGGGGGAAGAAAGGGAGAAAAGGAAATTTATCGTAAATAAAAATTTTTTTATTTTATTTTATGAATCTTAAATAAATTGTATAAAATCTCTTTTATAATAAATGACGTCACAGATAAATTTTCTTGATATTTTTTTATATAAGAGATGAAGGGAGGGGGGTGAAAAAAGCGCGTGGGAGGAAGAAGGAGGGAGTAGGTGGAGGGAGTAGGTGGAGGGGGGAAATAAAAAAAGGAAAAAAAAATTGAAAAATAAAAAAAAATTTAACGAAAAATTGTTTAATTGAGGGTTATAAATTGATATCGCAGAAAAGAGAGAGAAGGGGGAGAGGGAAGAGAAAGGAAAGGTGTAAAAGAGAAAGAGAGAGATTATAATAAATTTTACATCAAATTTTTTTTTCTTTATTTTTTTTCTTTCATGTGCCGCCTTTTTTTTCTCGTAATCATATTTTCAATTTTTTCAATTAATGTAAAAATTGATTTTGCATGTTCGGAAAAAATTTTTTTTCTTTTTTTTTTACCTTTTAAAAGTCAAAATAATAATAATAATAATAATAAAATTAATTTTCCGATAAACTAATTAAATTAATTTATTTTTATTTTTATTTTTAATTTGATATATATAGTTATATAAAAATGCATAAATTTTTTTGGAAAACGTGGTACTAGAATTTAAAATTGCATAATGTTTTTTTTCTACGGTTACTCAATATAGATTTTCAATAGTTTTCATTTTTTCATTTTTTTTTTACTTCTCTCTCTCTCGCGTTTTTCCCTTTTCCACCTCTCCCTTTCCCCTACCCTCCTTTCCACCTCCCCCTCTTTTTCTCTCTCTCTCTCTCTCTCGATTTTTTTCATTTTTCTTTCAATTTTCTTATTCTGCTTTTTTTTTTTATATATTTTATGTACTACAAAATCATTTTTCATTTTTTTTTCTTTTTTTAAACGAGTTTTTCATTATTTTTTCAATAATAAATTATTTTTCAATTTTTTTTTTCTCTTATTTTTGTGTTTAAACTTTAATTCTTAAATTTTTCTCTCGTTAAAATTATTACTTTAAAAATAATAATAATAATAATAATAATAATAATAGTAATAATGATAATGATAAAAATTACGAGAAAAAATTGTGAAACCCTTGAAAAAAAATCCGGAAACGGACGAAAAATAATGACGATAAAATATTTCTAATTGAAAGGGAATGAAAAAACGGTTTCCTTCGACGTGGTATTAGAAAAAGAGTCGTTTGTTTTTAACAAACGGCGACGGCTGTTTATACGCTCTAATAAAACGTATTAACGTTAAATTGATCGTTTCTCCGTCGGATGGACAATAGTCGAACACGTGGAAAATTAATTTTTCCCCTTCATTTGATTCCAAGAGGGGAAGGAGAGTGAGAAATGATAAAATAAAAATAAAGGAGGGGAAAAAAGAAGTAGGGGGAAAAGTAGGCGTGGAAAAATTCTGCGAGAAACGATGAGGAGGGGAAGAATTGCGAAGGAGAAATTAAACAATGGAAGGGGAAAAACCATCATGATGTGTTTGTGCGAGTTTTTATCTTTTTTTTTTGAAAGAGAGGGGGAAATGTAGTGCGGGAGGGGAAGGCGAGTAGGAGAAGGAAAATGAAATAAAAAGATTGAATGGGATAAATTCGTGAGTACTACTACTACGTCACCGCGAATTTGTTACGTCGTTTTTGAACGCACGTTCGCTCGCCATAATGATTTTTTTTATTTTTTTATTTATTTTTATTTTTCCCCGTCGCGAAATAAACGAATAAATAAATGAAAACGATTTATTTTTTTGCAATTTTAAATTCGCACGGGAGTGATTCCTTTGAAATTTTTAATGAAAAAAGGAAAGAAAGAAAGGAAAAAAGGGGGGAGAAAAAAAATGGCACGAAAACAGAAAAAAAAAAGATTGATTTTCAATCAGTTACTTTCGATAATTGAATTATCAAACTTCTTAGTTTCGTATATCAGTTTTTTTTTTCTTCTGCTTTTTTTTTTTTTTAAATTTTTTTCCCCCACCCTTTTCTTCTCCTTTTCCTTCCCCGGTTTTCGCTTAATTAAAATGTCAAATTAAATGTAGGAGGACAATTATTCTTCGTCTTTGTCTTCGTTTTTTTCTTTTTTTCTTTTCTTTTTTTATTTACTTTCTATCTCCACTCAATTTTCAACTCAAAAACTCATCTAAACAAATAAGATTTAAGAATGGAAAAATGAAAGAAACAAACAAAGAATGATGGAATGAAAGAAAGAAAGAAAAAAGTAGAAAGTAAAAGAAAGTTAGATGAAATCGTTCATAACTTACTTACTTAATGATTTGTTGTGTCGTTTTCACGTTAAAAAAAAAAAAAAAGAAAAACAAAATAGAAATTATCATACTGGAATTTTCTGGAGAAAAGAGAGGCAGGGGGTGGGGTAGAAAGGGTAAAAGAGAATGGTCAAAAAAGTTTTTTTCTTTAAAAGCAAAAATGACCATGGAAATTTTTAGTTTTTCGAGGTCGAATGACGAAAAAAAAAAAAAAATATCGTAATCATAGAATGATTTATTTTCTTATCATTATTATTATTATTATTATTATTATTATTATTATTGTTATTATTATTATTATTATTATTATTATTATTATTATTACGTTTTTATTTTCTTCTGCTATCTTTTTCTCTACTTTACGGTAGGTTTTTCAATTTGTAGAATAGAAGGAAAATTTATTTTAAAACCCAGGAAAAAAAAAAAAAATTTTTTTTTATAGCATCGCCATTTGTTATCATAAAAACCAGTTACGTAACGACTAAATTTTTATTCTTTAAAAAAAAAAATTGAAACAATAATAATAATAATTATTATTTAATTTTGTGACGTCACGGATTAAGGACTAAATGGTGAAAAATTTTCCTACAGAATTTCTTTATCGTTTTTTTTTTTTTAAATTGACAAAAATTATTTATTTATCACCCTGAAATTACGCTCAAGAATATTTCTTAATAAATTATTATTATTATTAGTGACAAACAAGGAAAGGAACGATTCCATTGGGGACTCTTATTTAAACGAAAGAAACGAAAATGTGACGTAATAATTCTTACGTCAAACAAAATGTTTAAAAAAAAATTAAATAACGTAATTTTCATAGGAAATTTTTCGCTTACCACAAAATTTAATTATTAAAAAAAAAAAAAGAAAATTTCACATTGGGGGGGAATTTAATAATTAACCCTTCATTTGATTGGTTGTTTTTTTCCGGAAGTTTTTTTTTATTGGTCGTACCAAAAAAAAACAAATCGGGCGCGAACTTTGAAAAAAAAAATTTCATTTTTTATTTATATTTCGCCGTAATAATTTTTTGTTTTTTCGGGGGAAGTTCGATAATTGATTATCAGTTAAAACGTTTTCGTCACAGGCTCGAGTGTGTGATGACGTAATAATTTATTTGAAGAAACTTTTGAATTGAAAATTATTATTATTATTATTTACATTATCTATTAACAATAAACAATTTTTATAAAACATTGACGTGAACGTTAAAACTCTTGAAAATTGTTTTAAATTCAAATTTGTTGTTTTCATAATAATAATAATAATAATAATGATGATGATGATAATAATAATGATAATACTAAAAGTAGTTAAGAAAATATTTTGAAAACGACGTGTGGCACCGTAAAATTCGTATTTCCGTAGAAAATACATTTTTAAATCCACTTGAAAATTTTTCGTTATGAATTTCAATATTATTATCATCATTATTATCATCATTATTTTTCATTTTGAAAAAAAAAGAAAACATTTTTTTTTTTTTTGTTCTTCTCTGTCGTGTCTCACGCACGACGTGTAATAAAAAGAAAAAAGCAGAAGAAGAAAAAAATCGAAATTTCGTTTTTTTTTGTTTTTTTTTTTTTTTTGCAAAATTTAATGCGGGAAATGAATTAATAATAATAATAATAATAATTTTCGCATGAGGAAAAGATAATTTTAAAATGTCAAATTCACGCACGCACAATCACGCACACGCACGCACGCACACACGCGTTAAGGTTTCAATTTGATATATAAAAAAAAAAGAAAGAAAAAAAAGAAAAAAAGTTTTTTTTACGTTATAGTTAATTAAAAATGGCGGTTTTGGTGGTAGGATAAAATAACGTGGAATTAGGTATGAGTCGAATTTTTTTTTTTTTTTTTCTGTTAAACAAACGACGAGTAAGGAAAATTGGAAAAAAAAATAAAATAAACAAACAGAAGAAACAAACAAATTCGAATTGTTTGTATATAAAATAAAATTTTATTGTACGGTTTTTTTCCTTCCCCTCCCCTTCCCTCCCCCTTTTTGTTTTTTAAGGTACTCAGGTGTAAAAAAAACAAAAAAATTTACGTTAAAAAATGCATTTTCCCCTTCCCTCTCTTACCCCCTCAATTCTACTCCGCTCCCGGTTATTTCGAGTATATGATGTGAAAGAAAAATAAGAGAGAGAGAGAGAAGTAAAAAGTAATGGACGAAATTTTTTTTTTTCCCCTTCCCAGGAAAATTCGTTTGAATGAAAAACCGTATGAGGGTTTAAATTTGACATTAAATAAACGGAATCCGTTACCTGGAGAAAAAAAAAAAAATTTAAACTGGAAAAAAAAATTTCCTTCGACTTATTGAGAACTACTACTACTACTATTTTCCTGGAAAAAGTAGTTTTCTTGTTTTTCTTGTTTTTAACGACTTTGACGAATTGTTTGAAATTTAATTCTGATTTCCGGTTGTTTTTTTTTTTTTTTCATTTTTTTTATTTTATCGTAAACATTTTATTATTATCAATGATTCCAGAAATAATAATAATAATAATAATAATAAAATTAAATTGTTTTGTTTTCTCTTTCTCTCTCTCTCTCTCTCTCTCTCTCTCTCTCTCTTTCTCCGGGATGAAAAAAAAAAAAAAAAAAAAACTATATATATATTCGAATGAGTATTTTTTTTTTTAATGGTTGTCGTCTTTGTCGTTTGTATTTGTTATTTTTGTTGTTATTGTTGTCGTTATCAATTCGGTTAAATTGTTTGTTTGTTTGTTTTTGTTTTGTTTTTGAAAATTATAAATATTTTATGCGTTTTTCTGTTCTTTTTTCTTTTTCTACTTCTACTTCTTTTTCTTTTTCTTTTTGTTCGGATCAATGAAGTCTGAAAGAAGAAAAAAAGTTATTAAATATTAAAAAAAAAAAAAAATTTCTTTGGAATGAATCTTTGACGCCGTCACCTGGTTTTCTTTTTCCTTTTTTATTTTCCATTTGAAAAAATTTGATGCATCAAAAATAAAAGGAAAAGAAAAGAAAAAAAAGAAAAAATATTTTTACCCGATAATAAGAAAATCATAGGATTTTTACTCTATCTCTTACGCTTCTTCTCCACGTACCTTAAGAAATCTACCTGAAAAAGTATTTCTTTTTTTTCTGCAACCCTTCTACTTCCTCTTTTCTCTTTCTCTTCCTCTTCCCCTCCGTTTTTCCCTCCCCTCCGTTTTTTTTTTTTTCTAAAATTCTAAATCATTTTTTTTTATTTGCCACATTTTCTTTTGTCGTCTCGTTTCATTCAAATTTATTAATATAAAATGTTTAATTATTATTATTATTATCATTACCATTTGTTGTTGTTTTTTTTTCAACTTCCGGATATTGATGATGTCGAAAAAAAATTCCAGAAATAAATTTTCGGGATCGATTTTTTTTTCTTTTTTATTTTATTTCGTACGAATTAATATTATGCAGGAGAAAAAAAACACCTTAACAAACAACAACAACCAAAACAAAAATACAAATTGAAAAATTGTTGTTGTTGTTGTTTAGAGATGGAAAAGAGAAAGAAAGAAAGAAAAAAAGGGGAAAAAAACGATTGAAAATTATTTATTTAAATATTGTTTGTTTTTCTCCATGTTTATTTTTTTTTTTTTTCGTATCGATTTTTTTAATTCTTGGGAAATTTTTTTTAACATGATTGACTTCCGTTTTTTTTTTTAAAAAACCTGTTTCTCTCTCTCTCTCTATCACTTTCTCTCGCTTTCTTTTGTAATTTTTTTTTCTTTTCCAGTACAAACGTTGAAAAAGAAAAAAAAATTTTCTTTCAGGAACTCGTTTCTTTTTTTTTTTTTTTTTTAAATAAAAAGTAATTTTTATATTAAAATAATTTCTTTACGTTTTTTCCCTCCTCCCCTTTTCCCCTTTTCGTCGTACCAGAATTTTTTTCATTATTATTTTTATTTCCCCTCCTCCCCTCCCCTTTCTCTTATTGACACGTTAAAAAATTTTATTACATTTTTTATTTAAATATTAAAGAAAAAAAAAAAAATTTACGAATTATTTTTTCGTTTATGAATTTGTTATTAAATAGCATATTTAACTTACTCCCCCATTCCTCCTTTCCTTTACCCTTTCTAGCAAACTATTTCTTCCTCCTCCCTTACCTTCCTCCCATCGTCAAGCGAACATTTTATCGATAACAGAAAAATGAAAAAAAAAAAATGAAAACTTTTGATCAATTTTTTTTACAAAAGAATTTTTCTTTTTCTTTTCTTTTTTTTTCCTCTTTTCTTTTTTTCCTTTCTTCCTTTTTTTTCCTTTTAAATAAGTCGGTTGAATGTAAACAAAACCTTTTTTGTGGTTGTTTTCTATTCCCTTTTTGAAGAGTTGTCAAAATAATTTTCATTCTTGATTTTAACTTTTCACAAATTTCATTTTGGGGAGAGAGAATGATGATGGAGAAGGAGAAGGAGAGGGGGGGGGGAAGAAAGAGAGAGAGAGTAACGGGTTTTACTCCAATTTGTCTCAAAATTTAAATTCGAACATAAAGAAAACAATGTTAATGTGTAGGAGGTGGAAAGGAAGGGGAGCAAGTTGCTCCCCACTCTCTACTCCTCTCGTCACACAAACAATTCAATTCTCTTTTTTGCTATATTTCGAATCAATTTAAAAATTGGAAAGTGAAAAAAAAAGAAAAGAAAAGGATAAGAATAAAAGAAAAGGAAACGAAAAAGATTAGTTTTGTCTCAAAGGTTGGTAAGAGTGACAAAAAAAAAAAAAGAAGGAAGGGAATGAAATAACAAAATAGATAAAATTAGAATTCTACGGTCACTTGAGTAATAAACCTGAGTTGAAAAACTTGGGACGACGATTTCCGGGTTTTCTCTTTTTTTTTTTTTTTTTCTAAATTGGGTTTAAATTTTTTTTTTTTTTTTTGATTTGATTTGATTCGATTTGGTTTTTATTTTTTCACAAATAAAATTCATGGAGAACAAAAAAAGAATTTTTATTTAAAACTTTGACCTTTTGACACGATGACACAAATCGAAAAAAAAAAAAAAATTTTTTTAATCCTTCCTCAAAAAAAAAAAGAAAAAAAATCTACTCGAACGATAATCCTATGATTCGAATGATAATAATAATAATAATAATAATTTTTAATATTCTCCGTGTGCGAGAGGAGGGAAGAGGGGGAAGAAATGTAAAAGGTCAAAAGGGCAAAGAAAAAACTTTTTATTGTTACGTGTGTATAAAAAAAAAAACCGCACGAAATTTAACGGTTGGTACGATAACAAACGATTTTGATTTTTTTTTTTTTTTGTTTTCTTACTTAAAATTTTTTTTTATCGTCTGCTTTTGACAGAAGAAAAACAAAAACAAAATAATAATAATAATAATTTTTCCTTTCATTTTTTTTTTCCGTAAATTTTAAACGTTTCGATTATTATTATTATTATTATTATTATTATTATTAAGAAAAATAACAAAAAATATATGTAAACATGCCAAAGGGTAAACTAAAAACATAAAAACACAATCAGGAGGCTTCGTCTTTTTTTTTTTGAGGAAAGAGAGAGGGAGAAAGGAAGGAAGGGAGGGAGGAGGAATTGAAAAATCGTATTTATCAAATTCAAAGGAAAGATAAAACAAAAAAAAAACTCAAATTTAAAAAATTTAATGTACGGCTCAAAAACTTTTTTCTACAAAAAAAAAAAAAAAAGGAAATTTGTTTTTTTTTGATATTTAATATGTCGCGATGAAAAAAAGAGAGAGAAGAGAAAAAGTTACAGAGAGAAATAGGGGAAAAAGAGAGAAAGAAAAAAAGAGAAAGTTAGAGAAAGAGAATGAGAGAGAGAGAGAGACAAAAATGAAAGTGAAAGAGAAAACGAGTTAGAGGAAGAGAAAAAAAAGAAAAAAAAAATTTTTTTTACGGCATAAAAAAATCACGCAAAATTATTTACATATACAAAAATTGTT
The DNA here is from genome assembly GCF_000006295.1 of Pediculus humanus corporis. NCBI lineage: Eukaryota > Metazoa > Arthropoda > Insecta > Psocodea > Pediculidae > Pediculus > Pediculus humanus. The sequence continues at coordinate 164,583 of NW_002987320.1, read as the reverse complement.
TTCAAAAATAAAAAAATAAAAAAAGGTAAAAAAAGGAAGGAAAAAAAAGGAAAAAAATTAATTAAATTTAAATTATTATCATGTCAAGTGCATAAATTCGTTAAAAAATTATATTAAAAAAAAAAAAAAGAAAAAGGTTTTTCCCACACACACACATACATTTTTCTCCTTTTCCTTTTTCATTTCCTTCTTTTCCCCCTTTCGTTCGTTCGTTCGTTCGTTTTTCTAAAAAAAAAAAAAAAAAAATTTTCTTTGACGTATTTGCCGACCGTGTAATTTTATCCCATTATGCGTGAGCATGTGCGTGAATAACGCGGGCACAATAAACGATGATGATGATAATAATAATAATAATAATATTATATTTTAATTACCGGTTATATTAATAATAATAAATAGCTTTAAAACAATTGTCAGACATTTTTTTTCTCTTTTTTTTTCTTTTAATAAATTTTAATTTAATATAAAACGTAGAATAATAATAATAATAATAATAATAATAATAATAATAATAATTAATTTTTTTTACGTTTGAATATTATTATTATTATTTTATTTGAAAAATTCGTTTTAATAACGAATTTAAAAAATGATTATCAATTTATCACAGTCGGATATTTTTTTTTTAACCGTCAAAAAAAAAGAAAAATTTAATTCATAGTGGAAAATTGAAATTGTAAAAAAAAAAAAAATGTGCATCGAACCTGTTAAAGAAAAAAGGAAAAGAGAGAGAGATAGAGAGAAATGAACAAAATTTAAATAAAGGAACAAAAGAGAGAGAGGAAAAAGGAAATAAAAAATTTTTTAAAAAAGGTTTTATTTGTCTTATTAATTAACCTAAAAAAAAAAATAAAAGAAAACCGGAAAAGCATAACGAGGTCGCTTTTTAAATCTGCCACAAAATTTGTATTTTTTTTTGTTGGTAAAATTACTCTCCCGCTTTCACCCCCCCCACTACCCCACAACATCACCCGGGTATCCCTAAAATCAACAAATAAAAAAAATTTCGATTTCGATTAAATACAACCTTTAGCGAAGTATTTAAATTTTCCTACTCCTCCTTTTTCTCCTCCTCTCGTTTTTATTTCGCCGCCCCTTCCTCCCTCTCCTCCTCGAAACGCAGCATCCCCCTAATTTTCTTTCGGTTTTATCCGGAGTACAAAAAAAAAGGAAAAAAAAATTTATGAGATTTAAATCCGAGATTTTTTTTTAAATCGAAGGTGGAAAAAGGTAAATTAATAATATAAGAAAGACCAATTAAACGAAAAAAAAGAGCGGAAGGAAAAGGAAGCGGAAGAAAGCAGAAGTAGAAGAAAAAAAGCTCAAAGAAAAGCTTCTTCTGATTAATCTAATTAAAGAAAAAAAAACTTTATAAAAAAAAGAAAAAAGTTTTTTTTTCCCGTTTTTTTCTTTTTTTAATATAAACATTCGTAAATAAAAAAATAAAAAAAAAAATATGGAAAGAAATATAATAACGGATAAAAGAGAAAGAGAAAGAGAGAAAGAGGGAGGGAGAGGGAGGGGAGAAAATAAAATGGCGGAAAATAGGTTGATAAGACACAGAAAAAAATTTTAATTCAAAAAGGATTACAATAAATAAAATGAAAACTACAACTCTTAGTTTAATTACAATTAATATTACTTTAATTTTTATTTTAATTAAATTAATGAGAGGGATGCAGGGAAGGGAGAAGAAGGAGGAAAAGAAAAAGAGAAAGTGACGGGAAACGTGAGGAGGGTAAGGGGGAGCACGAAGGAAACTATTTTTTTTTTAAATTTTCAAACGGCGCGACGTGAAAAATCTCCCACTCCTTCCATTTGCGAGAAAGAAATAAGAAAAAATTATTATCATTATTATTAACAATATGGCGGAAGAGATGAAGAAAAAAGAATACCTTTGGTTAGTGCCCCCCCAAAAAAAAAAGACCTCCCCAAATAATTAACCCTCATATCTATTATTTCTGTAGGAAATGATTTTATGACGTCACGTATAAGGAAAAGAAGGGGGAATGTAGGAGAGAAAGTGGAAGGGAGGGGGTCGGTTTTACGATTAAAAATTTTTTTTTTTTTTTTTTAATATTAATTTTTCCAAATCCCAAAAGTTTTCTTTTTTTTCAAAAAAAAAAAAAAAAAAAAAAAAAAAAAAGAAAAAGGAACAAAGGAAAGAAATGTATATTTGCGTGTTTTTTAAACCTCAGCAGAAAGCAATATTATTTTTTTTCCCTTCTCCCGATTTTTAAAATGAAAAAAAAAAAAAGGAAAAAACTATTTTTCAATATGATTAAAAGGAAAAAAAAGGTTTTTTTTGTGGAAATAGACGCCGCGCAACAAAGGAATGTGTCAACCGTCATGTAAAAAAAAAAAAAAAGGAAATTCTTTCGCGTTCACTTTGTGTAATGCACAAAAAAAAAACGAGAATTTTGATTTGACAAAAAATAACAAAAATTTTCTTTTTTTTCCTTTTTTTCTTTTTTAAAAAAAAAAAAAAAAAACGCTAATAATGATGAAAAAAATTATCATGACCGTCGTTATTTTATTAAAATTTTAATTTTTTTTCCTCCTCTTTCCCCTTTTTTTCCTTTGATAAAAACCCTTTGGCATCGTCTCAAAGGAAATAAAGAGGGTAGTGGTGGTGGGGGAGGGGGAGAGGAGAGGAGGGAAAATATAGGTAAAGAAAAATTGCGAGTAAAATTTTCCATTATTTTTTTTTCGAAAACTCTGTTCGTTGTTGTTTAGTGTGTCGGTGGGGTGTCAAATCGTTTGTATTTATTTGTTTGTTGGATTGATTGTTAGAACAACAACAACTGCAGCAAGAGCAGAAGCAACAGCAACAGCTTGCGCGCGTTTGTAGCTTTTTATCAAATCAAATTTTGAAAGTTTAAATTTTAAATTTGGCACTTTTCGAAAAACGGTAAAACTGTCGTTTTGTATCGTTACGTATCGCCTTTTTTTGCTTTTTTTTTTACGGATCTAAGGCTGTTGCTCCATTCGTTTTTCCCTCGGAGGGGGGTGGCGGAGGCGGAAGCTAGGGGGGTAAATTTTCTTCTTTGAACTTTTTTTTTTTTGGTGCTTCCGTAAAAACGTTTTTTTTATTAGATTTTCATTTTGTTTTGTTTTGTTTTTCTTTCTTTTATTTAATTTATTTTTCAAATTTTTATGTTTTTCTCTTTTTCCCCCCTCTCCTCTTCCTCTCTTCTCTCTCTTTCTCTTTCTCTCACTTTCTCCCATTCATATTTCCAATACGTTTTTTCTGTTTTCTTTCGTAAGCACGGATAATATAAAAATATAAATAAATAAATTTAAATTTTTTACTGTAGAAAAAAAATAAAAACAAAAAAAAAGTTGTTTAAACTTGTAAGGTTTGCAACTGTTGAAAAAAAAAAAAAAACAATAAAACGAGGCTCTTTTATTTTTGAAACATTTTTAAGTTAACTTGTTTACTACTCGAGTCAAAAAAAAAACTTTTCCTTTTTTTTCCCTTTTTCCTTTTTTTTTTTTTTTATTAATCAATGGATATTTTTTTATTATTTTTGTTTTTGTTTTGTAACAACAATAAATAAATAAAAAAACACAAAAATATGAAATCTTATTTTTTTTCGTTATTGTTGTAGTTGTTGTTGTTGTTTTTCACGAAATAAAAACAAATGATAATAATAATAATAATGATAATAATAATGTTTTTTTTTCGTAAATGAAATTTCGCTTGTTTCGAATGCATCGTCACATTTTCTTTGTTTCTTTTTCTTTTTTTATTTTTTAATAAATAATCTTTTAATATTTTTAATATAATCGTTATCGTGACCGTCACCATCGACACCGTCGTCACCATCGTCAACATCGTCACCGTCGTCGTCATAATCTTCTTTTCTTTTTTTTTTTTTCGTCTTATTTTTATTTCTTTTTTTTTTTGTTACTTTAACTTTTTAACATTTTCTTTTTTTTTTTTTTTTAAAAAAACTCTTGGAACTTTTTTTTTCTTTTTTTTTAATCGGTAACTTTTAAAAAAAGTTTTTTCGGTTTACAAATTGTTGAAAACTAAATGCGGTGGCTTAAAGAAAAAAAAGAAAAGAAAAAAAAAGGAATGAGAAAGTAAAAGTAAAAAAAAAAAAAAAATGGCGGGGAGACAGGGAGGGAAAGAAAAGAAATTTGAATAGATTTTTATGAGAATAAAAAAAAATAAAATAAAAGGGAAGAAAAAAAAAGGAAGAAAGAAAAAAGTGAATGAAGAAAAGTTGAAAAGAAAAATTAAACAGTAAAATAATAATAATAATAATAATAATAATAATAATAATAATAATAATAATAATAATAATGATAAGTGAATGAAAAAAGGAAAAAAATTTGAGAGAAAATGGCGGATGTTTTTCTTTTTCTTTTTTCTTTTTCTTTTTTTTGATTTTGTTTTTATTTATTTATTCGAATTATTTTTAATGTTTCTCTCTCTCATTCTCCTCATTCATTTCATACCCTCTCTCTTTCTCTTTTTCTCTCCATTCATTCGAATTTCTCTCTGTCTTTCTCCTTGAATTCTTTATTACTTCTTTTTCTCTCTCTCTTTGATGGTGGTAAAACTTTTTGTTTTTTATATTTTTATGATTTTTTTTGTAAAATAATAATAATAATGATGATAATCATAATAATGGTAATGATAATGATAATAATAATAATAATAATAATTTCGACTTATTATTTCTACTGCCACGTGAAATAAATATTTATTACGACGTTTTTGCCATTTGACATTTGGCTGTTTGTTGTTACCTTACTTTCTCTTCCATTTATTAATCTTTTGAAGAGATTAAAAGTAAAACCTTGACATTAATGGATAACATCAACCTTTTTCCTTTTCTTCCCTTTGTTTTTCACCCTTCGCCACCACCCTTTTCCTCACTTTTCCCCCACCACCGCACGGACCGAAAATCCGTCAGACTAATTTTCACGTATTATTTTGTGAAAAGATGTTTTAAAAAAATTTTCTTTTTTAAGAAAAAATTTTTTAAAAAATTCACTCGTTATTAATAATGATGATGATAATAATAATAATAATTTACGTAAATTATATAATTTTAATGGCGGCGTTTTAACATAAATTTCAACGAAATGAATAAAATTTTTTTTTTTTTTTTTTGTAATTTTTATTTCAGAAATTTTAATTTCGTTATTCTTTTCTTAATCTTTTCTCTCTCTCTTTCTCTCCCTCTCTCTCTCTCATCATCGTTCAATAAAAAAAAAAATCAACCTTGGAGATTAATGCCACGACAGAACGAAGTTTTAAACAACAACAACAAGAAAAAAAAATTTGGCGGAAGTTTTTGCCGAGTCGTTCGTAAAAAAAATGTTTAACAACGAGAAATAAAATCTTTAAAAAAAAATTTTATTACCTAATAAAAAAACATCGATTTTTTCATCATCGCCACCGCCACACACGCCGCCACCGCCACCGCCACAAACATGGCGATATATATTTAAATAATCATCATCATCATCATCTTAGACGGATAATAAAAATTTTATTTGTCCAATGGAATTTCGTATTCCGTCGAAAGATTCGTCATTTGGAAAAAGGTATAAAAAGTCCGATGGCGATGATGACGACGACGATGACGTCATCGTCATCATCGTTAATTTTTTTTTTTTTTTGTATCAAAATAAATAATAAATGAGAAATTAAATCCTTTTAAAATAAAAAAATAAAAATGTTATTAATTAGGTTGAAAAAAAAATTTATATACATAACCGCATAAATAAATAACGTTAATAATTAATTTTAAAAAAAAAAAAAAAAAAAAAAAGATAAAACTTATGTAATTAGTTCCATTACGTAAAAGACTAATAATAAATAAATAAATAAATTGAATTTTTTTTTTTTTATTTATTAATAAAAATAAAGATTTAATTTCACATAAAATAATGAATAAAAGGGATGGGGAAAACCGAGGGGAAGGGGGAACGGGGGCACGGGGGGGGAAAGAACGGGAAAAAAAAGGAAAAAAGGTTGTGTTTGTTACTATTAACGGTCGTGCATACATACAAAAGATGTATTAACAAAAGAGAGAGTGTGAGAGATAGAAAAAAAATAATGATAATAATAACGGCGGTGGTGGTCAATAATAAAGCGTAATGTTGCTGCCCACTGCCCCCTTCCCCACGCCTAACCGCCTTTTTCCTCCTCCGCAAAAAAAAATGGAGTCCATTAAAAGGAGAAAAAAAAAAAAAGAGAATCGGATCAGTGTGTGACGTAATAAAAAAAAAAAAAGGGTAGGATTCGACGGTGCATATTTCGACCGAGTTTGTTATTACGTCACTTCCGTAATTTTTTTTTTTCAATGAAAAAAAAAAATGCGTAAATAATGATTACGATGATGATGATGATTATGATGATGAGGAGTTAAAAATAATAAAAATAAAAGCGCGAAAGATATAAGTAAAAAAAAAAGAGAGAAAGAGAGAGAAAAGATTGCGTGCGTGTGTGTGAGTGAGTGAGAGAGAGAAAGGGAAAAAGAGAGAGATAGGAGAGATGGGTGAGGGAGGAAGGTAAAAAATCAGTAAAAAAATATGAAACCTTTCTTCTTCTTCTTCTTTTTCTTATTCTTTTAGCTAATCTAAGCCAAAACTTTATGATGAAAACTTTTTTTTTTTATATAAAAAAGTTTTTTTTTTTTTTAACCCCCATTTTTTTTTTTTTTTTTTTTTTTTTTTTCCCCGAGATTGAAAAGAAAAACTTTTTTTTTTCTTTTTTTTTTTATTTTTAAATTTGGTTAATAAATGTTTAAATTTTTATTGTCTCGGTTTTATTCAGCAATTTGTGCTTAAAAATATTAAAAAAAAAAAAAATGATGGTAGAAAAAGAGAGAGAGAGAGAGAAAGAAAGGGAGAGAGAGAGAGAAAGAAAGGGAGAGAGAGAGAGAGAGTAAAAAGTTTTTTATAACTGGTTTAACTTTAACGGCGAATTCACCTGAGGAAGGAATCTTTTTACGCTTCAATAATTTATTAAATTTTTTTTTTTTTTTTTTTCTTATGAAGAAAATTAATTTTTATATAGATTTAAAACACACCACTTCACACACACGCACGCACACGCACACCAGCACACGCACGCAAGAATAATTTACTCCTTCTTAACCTTTCTACGTCATCAGCATTTTTTTTTTAATCCTTTTCTCTCCAAAGTTTTTTCGAATTTTTCCCCATGCTAATAGTTAAAGAATAAAGTGATATTATAAAGTGATAAGATAAGTTATAAGAGGTATAATATTAATAATAATAATTATGATAACGTGATATATAAACAAACGGTATATATATATATAGAATGTCATATTTCAATTTAGTTTAGTTTCATTTTTCACATCAAATCATTTTATTTTTTTCTTCCTTTTTTCCTTTGATAAAAAAAAGAAAAAAGAAAAAAATAAACCGGAAAAAGGAAAGTGTATATGTAATTTGATATAAAGTATATAAAATATGTTAAAAGTTTGAATATACAAACAACAACAACAACACCAACAGAAAAAAATAGTGATAGTGACAAGTCAAGTGACGTAAAGAAAGAAAAAGAAAAAAAAAGAGAGAGAGAGAGAGAGAGATAGTAAGAAAAAACGAAGGAAATGATGAGAGTTTATTTATTTAATTTTAAGAAGATAATATTTAAATATGTTTCGTTTATATTAAAACTATTGAATTTAAAATTTTTTGTTTTTTTTATATCGGTTGGAAAAATAAAATAAAAAAAATTTTCTTTTACTCGTTTTTCCCTTTTTCCCCTTTCCCCTTCTCCTTCCCCGCCTTGTAAAATTTTCTTAAACTTATCAAACAAACTGACAAATAATGGGGGGTTACAATAACCTCCCCTCGAAAAAAATAAAAAAAAATATTTAAAAAAAAAAAGTAATAAAGTATTAGGATAGAAATTTTGTGGAATATTTAAATCATAAGAAATTATAATATTTTTATTATTACCTTACGAGGCAAACGGTTTTTTTTTTTTTGTAAAAGTGAAAAGTGTCAACATCATCATCGTTTTCGTTTGTGTTCTTTCGGGATGGTTTTTCGCGAAAGAATAAATTGTTTTGGGTTTCGAGTCGTCGAATGATTAATTTTATTATTGTTGTTGTTATTCCGACTAATTAGTTTGTTTATTAGTCGTGTTGTGTTTTAGAACAATGTTCTTTAGACAATCGAATCCCCCTCCTGACTTTTCTCGTTTTTCTTCCCATCGAAATACACACACACACTACCTCCGATCGATTATTATATAAATTTTAATAAATCATATTCAATAAAACAAATCTAATAAAACAAACACACAAACAAACAAACAAACGAAACAATAAAAATTTATTATTCGTCTTTGTCTTGGTAATCGTCGATAAATGTCTTCTTACACGTCGTTTAACATCTCAAAATAAATTTTTTTTTTTGATAAGGAAATTTTATTTAAAAAAAAAAAAAAAAGAAAACATCACTTTTAAACTCTCTTCTTCTCTTAATAATAATAATAATAATAATAATAATTTTTGTAAGAGGTGGGTGGGAGGAGGGAGGAGAGGAAGGGAAAGGGGAGGAGTAAAAAAAAAAATAACGAATAACGTAAATTATTTATACTTAAAATTTATAAATTTTTCCTTTTATATATACATATATATGTATATTCATTAATTAAAAACTCATTTCGCATTATGATGATAAATAATAAATAAATGATTTATGTAATTTAAAGAATTATTAAATTAAATTATAAAACCTTTATTTATTTATTTCTTTATTAACGCTTGCGTGCTTACGTGCGTATTTTACGCCGCGTAAATAAAAAATTTCTACGAATTAATATTAAATTTAATATTTTTTTTTTTGGTCGTTTGATGATGAAAAACTCGTAAAAAAAATTTTTTTTCCCCCTCCTCCCATTCATTCATTCATTCATCTTTAAAATGTTTTCTTTTTTAATCTCTCTCTCTCTCTCTCTCTCTCTCTCACTCTTTTACGTCAAAAAACAAAAACAAGATGGCAGCGTTGGCGGGAAGATGGAAAGAAAGATAGAAAAAAAGTTTTAAAAATAATAATAATTTTTTTTTTTCTTCGTTTTCACCGTCGTCGTAAAACAACTAAAAAGTTTATTTTTTTGCACACGTCACCTCCCCAGAAAAATGAGGATGATAATAATAATAAAAAACATACTAACTTCATTTATTTATTTATTTTACCATTGTGACAACAAAACTCGTTGTAATTTTAAAAAAAAAAAAAACTTTATAACTTTTTAAAAAAAAAAAATCTAAATTACTTAAGTGTTATTGTTGTTGTTATTACGAAAAAGTTATTTATAAGTTACGTAATATAAATAGGGGTTATTTGATGACGTCACAGAAAATTTCATTTCCTAACCGGAAATAATCAATCGGAAGTAAAAAAAAAAAAAAAAATATGAAAAGAAAAAAAATTTCGGTCATGAGAAATTTTTTTCTTTTATTATCGAATATAAAAACGAACGGACTTTTCGAGCGAATAAATGAAAATTTTTTTTTTCTTTTTTTTCAAAAAACAAAATGGCGGACAATAGATAAAAATGGCGGTTTTACAACGAAGAGTATTTATAATTTAATATTATAACAATGATGACGACGGAAAAAAAAAAGACGAGAATTAAAGACGAGAAATTTAAAAAAAAAAAAAACGAAGGATTCAACGATCCGACCAATGAAATTATTTTATTTTTTTTTTTATACTTAGCTTACGTGATGAGACTGAGAAAAAAACGTGTGTTTTTGCGTTTAAATAAATTAAAATTTTTATTTTTTATTTTTTTATTTTTAAAATGCAATAGTTGCAGTAATTTTAATTACCGTAATATTTTATCTTCTTTTTTTTCCACGAAAAGGTTTGTCGGTAAACGTACAGGATAAGGGAAGGGAGGAAAAGGAGGAGGAGGGAAGTGGGGGAAGGAGGAGGAGGGAAGTGGGGGAAGGAGGAGAGTAATAAAAGGATAAAATTATAAAATTTACTTTTTACGTTTAAAAAAAAAAAAAAAACGGAAAAAGAAGAAAAAACTTAAATAAAATAAAAATTAAAACGTTTTAACTAATTGTAAAATTTTCCTAAAGGTTTCGTGACTCAACTTTTTTCTTTTTTTTTTTTTTTTAAATTTTTACCGCCATTTTGAAAAAAAATTTTTCTTTTTTTATATTAAAAAAAAAAAAAAAAACTCGTGTAGAAAAATTTTGATATGATGTTAATTTTAATTTTTTTTTTTTTGTGTTTCGTTTCTTACAATTCGACTTCCGGTTTTTTTTTTCTTATCATCACCATCATCATTATAAAAAATATGGATGGATGCATTAAGATTTAATTACAATAAATAACTTTTTCTTAGAGTTTTCTCTTTTAATTGTAATTTTATTCCATTTCCGTTTTCTAGTTTTCACTCCCTTTTCATGTTTTTTTTTTTTTACTTTTTTTTTTTTTTGCAAACTCTCTCTCTCTGGTTCTAAACGAATTAATTTTTTTTTTTTTTTGTTTTTCTGATTCGCACACCTTGCAAAAGCAGATGAAGAAAAAGAAAATAATAATGATAATAATGATAGTAGGAAATAAAATAAGAAAGGTAATTAGAATTTTAATGTCGAATCCGTTTTGTTCATTTTCCGTTAAAATAATTTGAAATCATTTTTTTTTCCATCTCATCTTTCTTATCTTTTCTTTTTCTTTTCCTTTTCACATTTTCTGTCCTTTTTCAAATTTTTGTTGCTGCTGCTGATGTTTCTGCTGCTGCTGTTGCTGTTGTTATTTTAATTACGCTTTTTAACATGGTTTTTCTCGCGTTCAACCTTTTTGTGGTTACGTAAACAGTTTTCTGACATTAAAATTTACTTCTCAACTATTCTTTTATTATGTTTCCTTTTATTTATTTTATTTTACCGGAAGGGAGAGGGAGAGTGGGATCACGGAGACGAGGGGACGGGGGTATACGGTTATTATTATTATTATTATTTTATTTTATTTTATTTTTTTTTCGGGGGTTAACCCGAAATTTAATTACATACCTTTTTCCAACTCATTCGTGTTTGTTGTTTGTTTCTTTTTTTTTTTTTTTACTCTTGAATTTTATCTCTTCTCTCTTTTTTTTTTATTACTTTTCATTTTTACCACTCTCTCGTATGTGTACTAATAATAATAATAATGATAATAATAATCAAGTTAAAAGGAGAAAATGGAAACGTTTTGTTAAACGATAAAAAGAAAAGATTCCTTATTTTTTTTGTTTTTCTTTTTTACTTATTTTGATTTTACGGGGAGTGGTGGCGGATGGTGGGGTGGTGGAAGGTGGAAGGTGGCGACGACGACGATGGCGGTATAAACAAATAACAAAAAGCAACAATGAAGTTTATCTGTTAAAATTATATATATATATATATATATATATAAATAAGTCATACTCGAGGGATTTAACAAAATTTGAAATGCAAGAAATGATTATATAATCTTAGCATTGCAGAGAGAGGCGGGCGGGCGGTTGCGCACGCGCACGCACACACCCCCGGCCTTCGCCGTTAATTGATATTTATTATTCCCACGTCGGGGTAGGTAGGAGAGAGTGAAAAAACTCTTTTCGCATTCCAAAATAACCGTCAAGGGATTGTGTGCATAAGTACCGGAATCGTTGTTTATCTCGGGAGAGGAGACGGAGGAGAAGGGGGGTTTTTTTGTTTTGTTTTTTTTTTTTTCTGCGTAAATCTTTGAATTTTATTTACCGAACAGCGAAAAAAAAAAAATAAGAAAAACATAGGCGTTCCAAACCGAACGGATTTCACATATATTGAATTAAAGAAAAAAAAAAAGGAAAAAAAATGGAAAACGTTAGGAAAAAATCCCAGTCGGATTTTATTTCTAATAAAAAAAAAAAAAAAAACTTTAATTATATGAAATTATTAATAAAATCACGTTTTATAATATTACAATTGAATTTTTTAAAACGGTGAACACGTTTGTTGTTGTTGTTGTTTTCCCTTCCTCCCTCTCTCTCCCCTTCCCCACCACTACCACTAGCCCGTTTGTTTTTTAAATTTAATCAGATGGAATGACGTGATTACAACAAACAATGAAAAAAAAAAATTAAAAAATTAAAAAATTAAATTGTCTCGTACATTTTTTATTATTATTATTATTACTATTTTTTTGATAATTTTTGCCTTTCGTTTGTTATCTTAATCTTTTTTACCATAAATAATAATGATAATGATAATAATAATAATTAAATCATTTCGTTTCGGTTGTCGATCGTTTTAACACCGTAAAATTTACGTCACAAAAAAAAAATTTTTTTCTTAACGAGTTTAAACGAATTAATTATTTAGCAGACGACAAAAAAGTTTTTTTTTTTTGTTTACTCTTTTTACACCCACTTTGTTTTTAACCACCACCACCACCGCCGCCGCCGCCGCTTTGACAAAAACGATGACGTAATGAGAGGGAAATTTTAAACTTGTGTTTGTTTACTTGTTTTAGAGAAAAAACATTTTTAACTTTTAATTTTTTTCTTCTTTTTTTTTTTTGTTTTCCTTTGACTTTATCATCATCATCATCATCATCATTATTATTTTAAAAACTTACTTACATAACTTTTATTACGTCGACTTATCTATTATTATTATTATTAAAGTTAATAAATAATAATTTAAAGGGAAAATTTATTTGTTTAATTGTTATTTTTTTATGCTTAACTTTTGTCAATTTAAAAAGCCAAACTCGTGACGTCATTTTTAAAATTCATAAAAAATTGATTGTTATTATTATTATTATTATTATAATTATTATTATTATCGTTATTATTATTATTACGTTTTTATTTATTTTTAAAAAATATAAAAAAATCAATAATAAATATATAATCTTTGAAGTAATTAATTAACTCCTTATCTACCTTCTCCAAATGCCTCAAAAGAGAAGCGGCCGCCACGTTTTTTTTTTATTTTGTCATTTTCTAAATAACTAACTTTCTACGTCATCATTGATTGTCACGTGATGATAATAATAATAATAATAATATTTTCCGGAGAATATTTTTTGGATTTTTTTGAAGTCATGAAATAAAAAAATAACGGCCGAATAAAGCGTCGATTTGTTTCAGGTTTTTTTTTTTTTTTGAAAAGTTAAAATTTTGGAATTGTTTTTATTTTTGTTTATTTACTGATAAAAATCTCTGATAACGAAATAATAATAATAATAATAATAATAATAATAATAATAATAATAATAAAAGGGTTGAAGACTAAAAAAATATTTTAAAAAAAAGGCGTGGAATTTTTTTTTGATTTTCGCTCCTGCAAATAATCGTTTTCATTTTATTAATTTTTGTAAATTGTCTGTTGTTGGTGTTGAACAAAGACGACGAACTGGAGAAACTGGAATGAAACTGGAAATGATATAAAAAAAAAAAGAAAAAAGATTAGAAATGAAAAAAAAATTAGATTTTAATTTTATAGTTAACGAACTTTTCATTAAAAAAAAAAAAAAAAAGAAAGAAAAAAAAATTATTTTTTATTTTTATTTTATTTTTGTTTTTATCATTATTATCATCATCATCATCATCATCATTATTTTTTTTTTATGTTATCTTGTATTAAAGTTGAAAACAAAACATTTGGTGCGGTCAATCTGTTACACACTGTATTTAAAAGGAATCCCAATTTTCATTACAAAGGATAATTTCCTCCACTTTTCCACTTCTCACACCACTTTTATATCCTTTCCGATATTCTCTCTCTCTCTCTCTCGTTTATTTTTTTTTTTATTTTTTTTTTCTATTTTCAACACGGCGTTTGTCCAACCGTCATTTTATATATCTAATTCTTCTTTTTTTTTCTCCCCTCCTCGGTTGTCGCCTTGTTTTTTCTCATTTCCTTTTTTTTCTCGGTCGTTTCCTATAACTTTTTCACTTTACAAAAAAACCTTTCGCTACCCTCCATTCTCTCTCTCTCTCTCTCTTTCTCTATCTTTACCTTTTTACATCTTATCCTTATATAATTTTAACTACAGACCGAGCTTATTCTCATCGTTTCTCTCTCAATTGACCCTTAAATGTATGAGGTAAAAATTATGGAAATTCTTTTGGAAAACGAACGTTTTCGGTTCGTTCTTTCACTAAACTACTAAAATTTCAAGTTTAGTTTATTTTCAAAAAAGAGTTGAAAAAATTTTTAGATTTTGTGTAAATATTTTACTCCCTTTTTCCCCTCCCTCTCCCTTCCCTCAATTCATTCTCCTCCCCTCTTTTTAACTGTAGGAAAAATATAAAAAAATTTAAATTAAAATTTTTTTTTTTTTTTGTAAACCGAAAAAGGAAAAGTTTTAATTTTCCAAAAATGGTTTTATGTTGAATAATTTTAAACATTTCACGCATTTTTCTTTTATCGCGTTACGAATGCGAACCCCGCACGCATACACACACACACACTTTGAAATATTTATTTAAGCACACACGCACACTTCTTTGTAAAGAGTAATAAAAATTTTCCAGTCGATTCTTAATCACTTCATTAGAATTTTCTTTTTAACAATAAAATTTATTAATTTTACCCTTTTGTATTTTATTTTATTGTTTTATTATTATTATTATTATTATTATAATTATTATTATTATCATCATCATCATCATTGTCGTCGTATTTTTCTTTGTGCTTTTTACAATTGTTAAATACAAAACACATGAGAAAAAAGAGAGAGCGAGAGAAAGAGAGAAAGAGAATTGTAAAAATAATTTAATAAATTTTAATTTTGATTATTATATGTGTGTGCGTGTGTGCGTAAGAAATTTAAGGTTAAATTTTAAAATTAAATTTTTCCCGCCAAAAATTTAAAATTTAAAATAAATTACGCGAATAAATGCCTTGTAGTAATTTTAAATTCGAATATATATATATATATATACATATTTTTTTTTTCAATTTTATTTTTATTCTTTTTTTTTGCAAAAAGGTTTTAGGGAAGGCGAGAGGAAGAGAGAGAAAGAGGGGGAAGAGGTTAAGGTCTGGGAAACCTTTTTTTACATACCTGAAAATTTGTCTTGTTCGTTTTATCCGTTTTTTTTGTTTCGGAGAGAGGGGAACCGACAGGTGGCAAACAAAAGGTTTGTTTCGTTGTTTTCTTTTCTCTTTCGCAATATTAAAAAAAAAACCAGAAACCTTGGTCGAAACCTTTTTCTTTCGAAAATTTAAAAAAAAATAAGTAAGAGAGAGAAAGAGAGAGAGGTGTTGAAAACAAAAAAATTATTATAATTATTATTAAAAACAAAAAAGGTTTCATCAACGTTTCCATGTCATTTTTTTTTTTTTGGGAAGTTTTGTAACTTTTTCTTTCTTATCTATTCTTATCAGTAAATTTTTTTTTCTTTTAATAATGATTTCGAAAAGGTCAAAGGGTGATAAGAGATAAGTGGGAAGGAGAAGAAGAAGAAGTGGTGGAGGAGGAAATAATTTTTACAGAGAAAAAAAAAATTAAAACAAAAAATATATATTAACCGAATGGAGTTTTTTTTCTCTTTTTCTCTCTCTCTCTTTACCCCCTGATGCGGGAAAAAAACGCGAAGCGTGACGTCACAGATATATATATATATATATATATATATATATGTGTGTGTGTGTGTGTGTGTGTGTCTGCGATATTTTTAATTTGAATTTTTTGATCAAAGAAAAACACAAAAAATTTAAATTTTATAAAGTGTCAAAATGAACCTTTTTTTTCTTTCTTTTTCTCTCTCTCTCTCTCTCACTCTCTCCATTCTTTATTTATTTATGTATGTATTTTTATTAATAAATATTAAAAAATGTATAAATGTACACACTTATTAATATGAAACCGGATAAAAATTTTTCTTGAGAGAAAAAAAATAAAAAAAGTGAAAAATTATAATTGTATTTAACTTTGTAATATAACAATATACAAACAAAATTTAACCTTTAATTGTACGTAAGAAAAAAAAGAGGGGGGGGGAAACGAAAACGACGTGGAAGCAGAGACGGAAAAGGTAAAAGAAAGTGAAAGTGAAAAAAAAGGTTTTCCGGTTTAAAATTAAACGTACGTAATAAATCTGATTTATGAAAAATAATTTAAATGAAAAAAAAAAAAAAAAATGGACGCGGTCGAAAACAAAACAAAAAAAAACAAAAACAAAAAAATTGAATTAAGAAAAAAAGAAAAAAAAACAATTTTTGTTACGAAAAGAATAGCAGACGATAAAATTCCTTTTTTTTTTTTTTATAAAAACAACAACAATAATAATAATAATAGTAATTTTTCGCAGATGGTTTATAAAAAAATAAAATAAAAAAAAATTAAAGTAAAAAGGTTTTACCTTTAAAAAAAAAAAAAAATGTAACGTTTTTAGCAAAGATTAAAATCAATCGATAGGTCAAGGTCAAAGGTCAAGGTTCTCGACGTCCCCGTTTATGTATTTTTTTTTTTTATTTTCATGTGGTTTGCGTTTTTGAAAATAAAAATGAATTTTTTTTTTTTTTTTTTTTTTTTTTTTTTTTTAAGGACGGGGGGTTGGGTTTAACTTGGATTTTTATCATCGAATTTTTTTCTGGTTAATGCCACGATTTTTTTTTGTTATTTATTGTTTGTTATTTATTAAGAAAAAATTTTTTTAAATCAGAAGATTGTAACGTGGCTTAAAAATAACAAAAAAAATTATGAAATATTTTAATTAGTTTAATTTTTATAATAATTTTTGTTTTTTTTTGGTGGGGAAGGTTTGCGCCGGGATAAATTTTTTTGTTTTGTTTTTAAAGTTGGTACCCGTGTTTGTAAAATACTTGAAATAAAAATTATGTGTAAATTTTTTTGATTTTTTTTTCTTTTCTTTTTTTTGTACTTGCATATATTTCTCTTATGTCTCTCTCTTTCTTTCTTCTTGCGTTTTTGTCCTTTTTAATTTTGTGTGTCAGTATGTCTCTTTCTCTCTCGCTCTATTGTTTTTTCTGTGAGCATGTTTTTCTCTCCCTCTCTCTCTTTTCTCTTGTTTTTCCTCAGGTAAGTCTCTCCATCTTTTTCTTCCGTCTCTCTTTTTTTTTCTTTCCCTTTTTATCGGCGAACGCGTTGGTGTCTATCTGTATGTATTTGTTCCTCTTTTTATCTATCATTTTTGTATCATTTTTCTCTCTCTTTCTCTGTCTCTCTCTCTCTATATATTTTTTTTCTCGTGTGCGGGTTTAATTTTTCTCTTCCTTTTTTCCACCCTCGGGCGTATATATGTGTTTGCTTTACCTCTCCCTCTCTCTCTTGTTTTTTCTGCGTGTATTATTATATCCGTGTGTAAGTACGTATTTCTCTCTCTCTCTCTTTAAACGATTCTTTCATAAAATAACAACTCATAACGTTTTTTTTTTTATTACAATATATCAAGACGTTAAAAGCGTGCAAAACTATTTTCACTCAGTTAATTATTTTACGTTTTTATTTTTACCTTTTTTTTTGTAAAGAAATAAAAAAAAAAGCAGACGAAGGATGATGAGAAAAAAGAAAGAGAGAGAGAGAGAAAGAAAGTAGAAAAGAAAAAAAGAAAAAAAAAGAAGGAACAAAGTTATTTATTTTATTTTAAATTGTTTCGATAATTTTTATTTTTTATTTTTATTTTTGTTCCGCCTTTTAAATTTTTTTTTCTTTTTCTTTTGATTCTTTTTCATTTTCATTCCTTTTTTATTTTATTTTATTTTGTTTAATAATTACAAATAAAAAAAAAAAGAAAAAATTATTACCGGGTAATAAATTAAAGAAGGAAACTCCTCGTCCGGTCGAAAAGTTTTTTTTTTTTTTTATTTAATTTATTGAATAATTAAATGGATGGGGAGAAAAAGGTTTGACGAAAAAGGAAATTTTATTTTTTTTTTTTTTACCATTTTAAACTTTTTTGAAAAGGAAAAAAGGAAAATCTTTTTATCGGAAAATTAAAAAATATGGCTGGTAAAAGATGAAAAAAAAAGAAAAAATAAATAATTATTCTGAAGTGAAAAAATAACGAAAAAATGGATTGAAAGAGTTTTGGTAATTGGAAAAGGTTGTATCACGTCATCGGTTATCATTCGTTTTCGTTTTTCATCAACGTCATTTATTTTGTGACGTCATTTAATTATGAAAATTTATTTTTCGAAAAATTAATTTAATTTTTTTTTTTTTTTTTTCGTGATCGATTAAATATATAAATTTTTTCCCTCCCTCCCTTCTCTCTCTCTTTTTATAAACTCCCACTCTCTCTTTCTCTTTCAGTTTTTTCCTTCCATTTTGTTTCTTTCTCACTCTCTCTATCTTTTTGTTTTCTCTTCATTTTTTTTTCTCTCCGCTTTTCTCGCTTTGTAATTTCCATTCCCCGCTCTCTTTTTCCTCTCACTCTCTCTCTTTCTTTTTTTGTTTTTATTTCTACCCACTTTCACTTTTACTCTGTTAATTCCTCTCAATTTTTCTCTCTCTGTAAATTATTCTCTTCTCGTTTTGTCTTTTTTTTCGTGTACTCTCTCACCTCTTTGTGCCCCTCCTTCTCTTCTTTTGTTTCTTTGTTTTTCTCTCTCTCACATCTTCCATGTGCGTGTGTTTTTCTCTCTTTCACTCTCTTTCAATTTTACCTGGAACCTGGACAATTTTTCCCGATAATAATAATAATACTATTTTTTTTCTTCTATTGTTTACGCACGGTACATAATTTTCAACCACGTCATTTTCAGATAAAAATTTTTATTATTTTTTAAATTTGGCGCCAAAAAAAATTTCAAAAAAAAAATATGAAATTTATTTATTTATTTATTTTCGACGCGTAAATTTTTTTTTTTTTTCAAATTCGAATCAGGTGTGAAAACCTTAACAATGAATATGAAAAAAAAAAAAAAGAATGATTTCCCGAACGATGATGATGATGATGATGATAATGTATTTATATATATATATTTTTTCAAGTTGGTAGCGAAATTTTTTTTTTTGTTTCGAATAATAAATTCGGAGACGATAAAAAGACGTCACGACGTTGATATTAAACGAAATCAACGAATCGGAAAATTTTTCCGCGAAACGAAAAAAAAAAGGAAGCGTAGGGGTACGATGGGGGAGGGAAGGGGTGAGTTTTTTTTGGAAAAAAAAATTTTCCGCTGGAAAAATATTTACTTTATTATATTTTAAACATGATTTTTCTATTGAGGACTAAAAACGGTAACGGAAAAGAAAAAAAATCTTTTTTCGAATCTTTGGCAAATCTCCATTAAAACCATTTTCACAAGATCAACTCTCTCTCTCTCTCTCTCTTAAAGAGAGTTCTAAAATGTTATTTTTATGTATTATTCTGAATTTTTTTTTTGGAAAGTAAAACACGACGTGGAATAAGAAAAAAAAACTTTCCAGGTTGTAAAAAAAAAGGTAAATTTTTTTAAATTGTTGAAAATATTGGTTTTGGCACTCGTGTGACGATATTTTTTTTTTTTTCTAACGACACGACGAACAAATTTTTAACGTTTACGTAATTAATAATGTTTTAATTCCCTTCCTTCTTTCACTCTTTCCCCTTCTCTAAATTTACACTCATTATTATCATTATTATCTTACGTTTCAATCGCGACAAATTTTTTTTTTTCGGTGATCACGTCGGAGTTTTTCCAGATTTTTCCTTGAAAAAGTTATCATATCGAAATCTATCCGAGTTTATTTGATTCGATGATAACGAATTACTTCCGGTAAAAGTACTTCCGGTTACTGTCATCCGCTTTGGGCGAGTAGAGGAAAAAAAAATCACAAACTCTTTAGTTGGGAAAAAAAAAATTTTTTTTTTACGTTTTCCCCCCAGTTAAAACCGACGCCGATTTTCAGCGATAACGCTTGACCCATTATTATTATCATTATCATCATTAAAAATTTATAGAAATTTGTTTTTCACGTGACGTTACGCGCGGGAAAATCAAACAAATAAATTCTCAAAAAAAAAAAAAAAAATGAGAACGTTAAAGATTTCAATCGAATTCCGGAAGACAGAAAAAAAATTTACGTGACGGAATGCTGGAAAAACAAAAAAAAAAATCTTTTGGGAAAAAAAAAATGCTTGTTTGTTTGTTTGTTTGTTTACAACAAGAAAGATTTTTATAAAAAAGAAAATGTAGAAAATTTTTATTAATTGTTATAAAAAAAAAAACACACACACGAGCTTTCTGGAATTTCGAGAGTGAAAATTTGAAAACAATAAAGTTTAAACCTACTTACAACTTAACAATAAATAAATGGTTGAAAGGTTCCAGAATGAGAAGGAGAAGAAGAAGAAACTGGAGAAAGAGAAGTAAAGAGAGAGAGAGAAGAACAAGAAAAGGTTTCATATATATATATTTTTAAGAGTTTCTTTAAGCTTCTTAACATGTTTACTCGTATACTTACAAGAGAAGAAAAAGGAAGAAATTTTTCCTGGAAAAATTTCCAAAAAAATAAAATAATAATTTTTTGTTTTTGTTTTTCACAACTTCCGGTATAAATTTTACAATTGGTCTTTATAATTTAAAAATGACTTTTCCGCGTAATATTTCATAAATTAAATATTGAAAAAAAAAATATTTTGAATATTAATTTACCGTTTTTTTACGTCTCTCTCTCTCTTTCTCTTTCTCCCGCACTTTCTCCAGTTTCTTTTTTTTTCTTTCAACAGATTTTTTTCCAGTAAAACTTTTTTTGTTTTTTTTTTTTTTTTTAGCGACCGTAATCGATTATTAACGAAAAAAAAAATTATTATTATTATTTATTCTCACGCTGGATAAAAAAAACTGGAGAAATTTTAAAAGCTTTCGACGAAGTAAAGCCGACGTCGACTACGACGACGATGACGTCAAATCCCGACATTTTTTTTTTTTTTTTGATTTCTGAACCGCAGCAAATGTACTTTTTTTTTTATCAATTTTGTTCAGACGTTTTATTACGTAACGAGTTAAAAAATAAAAAAAAAATTAATAAAAATCCATTACGTGTAATTTAATAATAATAATAATGATAATAATAATAATAATAATTATTATTATTATTAATAAAATTTTATTTTAAAAAAATTGTTAAAAGTCGTCGTCGTCGTCGTAAAATAAATATTAATTTTTAATAAAGTAATAAAAATTAAAAAAAAAAAAAAATTTTAACGTGTAATTAGAATAAAGGAACAAATATTAGGGTGAGAGAGAAAGAGAGAGAGAGAGAGAGAGAGAGAGAGATGTAATTTTTTTTTGTTGATCAAATTCAACCTTTTAGAATAATTAAGTTAAAATAAAATAAAAGTTTTTTTTTGTGTTTGGCGTGGATTTATTATAGTTAGTTAGTTACACGACGATGACGACGATGTACGTAGTTTTAATTTTTTTTTTTTTTTTTTTGGGTGGAGAACTAAAAAAAAAAAAGGCGGGTATCGACTGGAAAGTCATTTCCTTTTTTTTCTCCCCATCATAACCGACACGCGAGTATGCGTGAAAAATTATTTTAACAAAAGTTTCGGTAAATAAACTCATTTTAACTATTGCCACGTTTTTTTTTCTTTCTTTATCTTGATCGTATTGACCTCTGGATAATTAATTTGTTTTATTATTCCTGGAAAAAAAAAAACTATTTTTGTCTGGACTTCCAGGATTTGAACTCACGACTCTCTCAACTCGGTGACTTTTGGGCGGATTTTCCCCCTTTTCAGACTCATTCTGGCAACCTCGAGTTTCCTTCCCCAAAGCATCCACAAATCGAAGATTAACCCCCAGCGGACTAGTTTAGTCATCGTGAAAAATCCAATCCCAGAACTCCCCCCCCTCTTAAAACATCTCCTATACCTAACCTCTGAGTTGTTAAATTACAGGACTATGCCGTCACTTCCGGTTTTTTTACGTACGCGCGTAATCTTTTTTTCCTTTTTTAAATCAATTTCACCTTTCTGCCATTCGCATTAACCGCCACCAATAAATAAAAAATATTTTTTTTTTTGGCGAATGATTTAAATTTTCTAAAAAAAAAAAAAAAAAAAAAATAATAAACCGGAAATAGATTTTTAAAAAAAAATTTTCTACTCATTTTTTTTTCTTTTTACGTCACAATCAGATCCTTTTTTTATTTTTTTTTCCAAGTTAGAAAAATTTAATTTTCTTCAATTGAATTCCTTTGGAAAAAAAAAAGTGTAAGCAGGTAATAACAACAATGAGAATTTTTGCCAATTTTTGTTTGCATAACAACAACAACAACAACGACAAACGACAAAAAAATTTTTTTTTTTTTCTTATTCTTCCGGTTATTTATGACCTTTCGAAATTGACTTTTTTTTTTTATTTTTTCCTCCGGGCAAAATTTGTTTTTTTTTTTTTTTTTTTTTTTTTCTCCATTCCAAAAAAATAATTGATTCGTATTAGGATTTAAATTTGTGACGTCACAAAACAAATGACGTCGTCGATCGTGACGTAGTCTCTGTCACCGAGTTATAAAAAAAAAGAAATTTTTTTTTTTTTTTCACACAGGAAATTAATTCGAATAATAAAATTTCGTATTGTTAAAAAAAAAAGAAAAGATGGATTCCATACGAAACAAACAAAACAAACAAACAAACAAACAAAAGATATTATTATTATTATTACACGAGATATAAAATCCAATTTTCACCGTGAAAAAATTCAAAACAATAAAATTATTTTTTTACTTTTCAATTTTTTTCGAAAAAAAAAAAAGTTTAGAAAAAATTGTTTTTTAAATAAAGGAAAAAAAAAGGAAGTTGAAAAAGGAGAAAAAGAAGAAGGAAAAAAAGGAAGGAGGAGGATACGGGGGGAGGATACGGGAGAAAAAAAAACGAAACAAAAACGATGGAAGAGAGAGAGAAAAGGAGGGTAAGAAAAGGGTAAATATTTTTATATGGTTTCATTCGAGGGCTTTTAAGCTTTTGGTTTTTTTTTTCTCTCTCTCTTCTGAACAAAGAGATGCAAATCAAAATTTAAATTACAAAAAAAAAAAAAAGAAAAAGTTTAAAGAGAACAGAAAAGATTGTTTGAATAAATAAAAAAGGGGGGAAAGGGGGGGGGGAAAGAAAAGTAGAGTAAAAAAAAAAAATTCTGGTAAATGTTTATACGTATGTATAAACAATAAAAAAAAGAGAGAAAGAGGGGGGGAGAGAAGAGAAGACGGATAGGAAAGAGAAAAAAAACAGGAAAAAGAAATGAAAAACCAGGAAATAGAATCGTTTAGAAAAAAGTAGAAAAAAGAAGAAAAGAAAAAATAAAAATAAATGAATAGAAAAAGAGAATAAAATAATAAAGGAATTGCAAAAAAAAAAAAAAAGGTTTTAAATTGTTTTACTCCCTCTCTCTCACTCTCATTCTCTCTCTCTCACTCTTCGTTTGTTTGTTTGTTTGTTTGTGCTTGTATGCGCGTGTTGGTAGTAAGTGTTCGAGAAGAATGTACATTTACAAGTCAATTTTTTTAAAATAAAAAAATATAATTATTTAAAAACAGGAAATTTTTTTTTTTTTTAATTTTAAATTAAATCGTTTGTTCGTTCGTTTGTTTGTTTGTTTTTCGTTTGCATATCATACACACACACGCCTCCTTTGATTGTTTTTTTTGTATATTAAATTTTATCGATTGAGTTTTGTTTCGTTTTTTTTTTTTTTTTCTTTAAAAAAACCCAAAACGTATTATTAATATTATTATTATTATTTACTCGGTCGATTTTAATCGGATTTGATAAAGAGGACTAAATATTTTTAAAAGGTTAAAAGGTCAATTAATTGACCTTATTTAACTTTCGTTTATTGCGACGAAGTTTTTTTTTTTTCGGTTAGCTTTTTTTCCCACGAATTATTTATTCTCTCTCTCTCTCTCTTTTTATTTTATTAATTTAAATTAATTTTTAATCGATATTTAATATGAAAATCGATGGATTCCAATCGATCGATTGATCGATCGATCCATCGATCTATGAAAGAATTATTTTTAATTGACCTTGACCTTTAAAATCCACTCACACACATACATATATATGACATACCCGTATACGTTGACGATGAGAATTTTTTTTTTTTTTTTGGGAATTTAAATTAAATTTTTTCGTTTCCATTAGTAATAATAATAATAATGGGGAGGTAGACAGTAAAGGGGAAGGAGGGGTAGTGGGCGGATGAGGGAAAAGTGGGGAGGGCTGCTTACGTAAAAAAGTTTTCGTGTCTGAAACGTAGCGACGGAAAACGGATGAAAACGTTTTGGAACATGTTTTTTTATTCGTGACGAAATTATTAATATAATAAAATTTATTTATTAAATAAATAAATAAATAATAATGATAATGATAATAAATAAATAAAATGTGTTTAAATGATTCGTTATTTCAAAAGGTGGCAGTGAGACGACGACACATTTTTGTTATTTTATATAATAATTTACGACCGGATATTAAAACATTTTCTTTAATATCCGTCTTACGTAAAGAAAATAAAAATATAAATATATATAAATATATATATATTATTGTACGAATTCAATTTTTCCAGGAAGTTAAATTTGTTTAAATAAATAATAATAATAATAATAATAATAATAGTAAAAAACCTGGAGAAAATTTGATTCCGAAAAAAAAAAAAAAAAAAAAAACGGTGGCATGTAAGAAAAGTTTTGTTACAAGAATAAGGCGGGTTATTTTATTTTCTTACAATGATAAAATTATTACGATGAAAGGAAACGACGATGTTGTTGTTGTTGTTGTTCTTGTTTGTTCGTTTGTTTGTTTGTTTGTTGTTTTCGTCTGTGTAAAATTATTCTTTTCGTGAAAAAAAATTTTTTTTTTGAATTATAAATCATCATCGACGTGAAGAATTATTAATTTAGTCAAAAATTCACTCCGCGTTTTTTTTTCATTTTTCGCCATCTCCCACCACTCCCCTCCTCTCCTCCATTTTCCCTCCCCCTTCCGGAAAAAAAGAAATATTTTGGGAAACGAATGAAAAAGAATATGGTAGTAGAAACGAATCGGGAGGGGGAAAAACGATGAAATTTTTACTTCTTTTAAATAAGGTTTTGTATCGTGTGCGTTGAGTTTAATCTCGGGAGGTTTTTTTGGGGGGCAGGGAGGAGACAGGAGGGAGGAGGAATGGGTGGGGGGCTTCGATCGTAACGTTTTGTAGTTTTTTACGTATCGGGCCACGCATGGGAATAAAAAAAAATTTGTAGCTATTTTTTTCTTTTTCTCCCCCACTTTCCTCTCTTACGTAATAAAAACAACTTATAAACGTCGTGTCAGTAGACAAAGGATTAACCCGGAATATTTTTAAAAAAAACCACGTAAATAAATAAATTAAATAATAATAATGTTAAATTAATTTAATAATAATAAAAAAAATACGAAAAGAAAATTTTCTTTTTAAAAATTTTATAAGAAGAAAATCTTGAAGTTTTTTTTTCTTTTTCATTTCATTAGTTTTGAATGAAATTTTTTTATTAAATGTTCAGAACATGTAAAAAAAAAGAGTCTGAACAACGGCGTAGATAGTAGATTTTTTTTTGATGAATTATTTTTAATTGCGGATACTTTTAATAATAAATTTCTTTTTTTTAAATATATTTTCCTTTCGTCCTCTTCTTCTCCCCCCTTCTCTCTCTTTTTCTCTCTCTCGATTTCTTTTCTTACTTTTTCTTTTTTAAAAGGGGGAAATTGAAAAAGGTTTTTTCAATTTTCAAAACCTTTTGTTGATTTTTATTTAAGAAAAAAAAAAAGAAAAAGAAGAAGGAAAAAAAAAATTGTATTAACTTTTTTTTTTTTATCAATAAAAAGTTTATTTGATTCTTTTTTTTTTTTTACACTTTTTTTTAGTGTAGTTCATTAGCAGAAAACTTCTTTTTTTTTTTTCATTTTATTTGACCGAATGATGAAAATGTTTTATTTTGTGTGTGTGGATGTATGGATGTGCATTCCTCACTACTTTTACAAAATATTATTTTTTCAACAGTTTCCGTTTTTAAAAAAAATTTTCTTTTTCCTTTTTTTTTCTTTTTTCCTTTTTTTTTATAGAACTCTTTTTTATGAAATGAAAAATTGGAAAAATTTCCAATCCATTAAATATTTTTTTTTTAAAGAAAAATGTATCAGTTCCACGTGTGAATAAGATTAATGCGCGAATCTAGGTTGGAAAAATATATATATATTTTTTTTTAATTCTAGAAAATTCTAAACGGTGGGGTCCGTGGAAAATTTTTTTTTTAATCGTGAAAATAAGAGGTGTTAGGTAGTACTTCGAAAATGATGAAAAATTTACTGGAAAAATGAGTAGGGGTAGGGGTAGGGGTTGGTAGAGAAAAAGGGGTTGATAAAAAATTTTAAATTTTTGGCGGGCGGAAATAAAAACAAACAAATAATAAGAATAATATCGACAAATTCATTTATAAAATGATCTTTTTTTACGTATAAAAATATATTTTTTCATAACGCAAAAAATTTTCTCTCGTTTATCATTTTTTTTTTTCTAGAAAATATTTGAATTTCATTAGAGAAAAAAAAAAAAAAAGTTTAATCGGAACTGAAATGATAAATTGCCGGTCGGTGGTTTTTTTTTTTTTTATGAAACGGGTCAAAAGCTTTTACATAAATTAGCCAGCCTAAGATACTTTTTTTTTTAACCATGATCATAATTATTATTATTATTATTATTATTATTATTATTATTATTATTATTATTAATTTCAATCGAATCGATATGAAAATAAATTCGTTAAAAAAAAAAAAAAACCTAACGAATGTGCGTACATGTTTATTGCAAACGTTTAAGCGTAATATAATTATAAAAAGAATTGTGTTGTTAATGTAATTTTAAACGCAAACGAGTTTTTTTTTAAATTCGAATTTTACGTTGCATTTTTTTTCTCTTCTTATTGGTGGAAATTTTTTGTATGGTGATCACTATGATGAAAGGTTTTGTATGTTATTTAATTTTTTTATTTTATTTTGTAATTATTCGAAATAGTTTGTCTGACTTTTGTTGAAATGATTTTAATAGGGGGGAGGGGAGTGGGGGGAGTCAAATGCGAAAAAGTCGTGCGATTATTTCGATTTCGATAAAGAAAATTTAGATTTGAATGAAATGTACCGTTTTAAATTTTCGATTCGGGAAGACGTGGAATCAGGAAATATTTGGATTTTGGGGTAAAATGATTCGTTATTGATAATTTTAATTATTGTTTGTTTGTTTGTTAATTTATCCGAGACCACCACCGTTTTCCATGTTGTTTTTTCACTTAATGATTCGTGATGACGTAATTTTAATGATAATTAATTTTTTTTTATTCATTCTTATCAAAAAAAAATTTGATTTAAACATAAATCGTCTAAGAATGAATGAATGAATGAATGAGTAATAATAATTAATTTAGTGAAGCGGTCTCACATACACAATTTTTTAAAAGTGTATCTAATACGTACGACACACATAATTGATAAAAACGTGGCAATAAATTTTTTTTAAAGAAAAAAACGCCTCCGTTTAGATAAAAGATAAAAAATGGTTATTTTTTTCTTATCTCTGTTATCACGACTTGAAATTCGATTTAATTCGAACGTTATAAGGTACGCAAGAAAAAAAATAGAAGAAAAATGTCGTCGTCGTAGTAACAAAAAAAGGAAAATGTCGGAAAATTTTCAATTTGGTTTAACGGTAATTTGATTGTTGTTTTAGTTTTTGTTGTTGTTTGTTGTTTTAGTGTTAAACGTTCACACAATTATAAAATTAATTAAAACTTTTATTTAATGAAAAAAAAAAAAAGAACTCAAATATATGACCGTAATAAAATAAATTAATATAATTATTTATTTTAATTACTTTTAAAAATGGTGGGCGCTAACATCATTTATTAAATAAAAAAAAAAAAAACACAGAAACAACAAACAAAACAACAACAAACAACAACAAAAACAACAACACGTTGTAATTTCTTTGTAAATTTAAAAAAAAAAAAAATTTTTTTTGTTTTCGCACGGTTAAATAAACTATACAACAAACAAACTAACAAACAAAAAAACGATTTAGAAATACGATTTTTATTAATAAAAGTTGGTAACACTGAAAAATCGGGAACATTTTTTTTCTCTGTTTTGTAAAGGCGGTTTTTTTTTTTTCTTTTAATTTTTATAAAAAATTTAAACAAAATCCAAATGGTATACGACGATCGTACATCTAACAAACGAAGTACAAACATTATGACGTCACAAAAATATTAAATTACTTTTTAATATGGCGGGTGGATGAAACAAAAAAAAAAAAAAATTTTTTTATTCCACGACCTAAAAGACTATTTAAAAAATTTAATACGAATCCTTTTAACTTCCATTTCTCTCTCTCCCCTCTTTTTCTTTCTCCCCCCCTCTCTTTCTCTTTTCGTGTAAAATAGCTTTTTTTTTTAATACGAATTTAAATTATTCAAGTTATTATATTATAAAAGTTATTAAAAAATAATCTTAGTAATTCGAAAAAAAAGGGGAAACTTCCGTTCGCGCCATTTTTTAAATTTTCATTTTTTTTTTTTTAACGTCGTAAATTATTTATCGGTGGAAAAAAAAAGGCAGAAAGACAAAAACTTTACGTAAAAGTTAATAATAATAATAATAATTGTGTAAAAACGATGTACGACGACGACGTGGTTTTAGATTTATTACCTGACTAAATTTTTAATAATAATAATAATAATGGGAAAAATAGGGGAAGAGGGGAGGGAGAAGGGGAAGAAAAAGACAAAACACGCACGCGAAATGCAAAAAAGTTTTAAATGCAACAAATAATTTTTTTATAAAATGATTTTTAAACTTTTCTGACGTTTTAACGATTTTTTTAATTTCGGGTAACTAAAAAAACGAGGTGGGGGGAAGGGGAGAGAGAGAAAAGGAGGAGGAAATTACAATTTGTCGTGTGTTGTTTGTTTGTTTCTTTTGTTTGTCGTTTTTACGTTTAAAAAACAAAAGGAAACGATTGTAATTTTCTTTTTTTTTCTTTGCGATTGCATTGCGTAAAAAACGCACTCATGCGCACGCGCGCACTCGCATACTTTTCTCACGAATTTATAAAAACATTGTTTCGATTAAAAAACCGGAAATAAAAAATAAAAACAGGATATGAAAAATTAATTGAAACGAAATGAAAAAAGAAAAATTATGAGTGATTATTATACAAGTTTTTAATCTCGTCTACGTTTAACATACGATTAAATTTAATTTTCTTATACGTCTTAATTACTTCGTTTCGTTAAAAATTTTCCCCTTTATTTTTTTTTGTGAAAACTTTATTACAATTTATTTATTTATTATTAAAATTTTTAAATCTACTGACACGTCGTTAAATATTATTATTATTATTATTATTTCATTGTTTTATTTTATTTTTACATATGAAATTTATTTTCTCTCTGTCTTTTTTACCTTTTTCTTGTTATTTTTTTTTTGGTTTTTTTTTATTCTTGTTCAAATAAATTACGTAAAGTGTAAATCAAAATTTTAAAAAATGGCGTCGTCGTCTCTGGACACGCCGAAAAGTTTTAACCTAAAAAAAAAAAAAGTTGATAGAATGAAGTATAAAACGTCGTTCGTCACACGTTAAAATATAGTTTGAAGGTTTAAAAACCAAAGTAATTAATTAAGGTGTGTGTGTGGGTGGAAGTGCGTGTGCGTGTGCGCGCGCGCGCGCGCGTGTGTGTGACCGGAAAAAGAATTAATTTTAAAGAAATGACAAAAGTTTCTGATTAAAATCTTTTATTTTCTTCTTCTTCTTCCCTGACAAAAAAAAAAAAAAATTTCAAAAACTTCGTTTCGAAGTGAAAGAAAAGTGAGAAAAAAAAAAGGGAAAAAAACTTTTTTATTAGTGATACTACGTTCGCAAATTCCCTTTTTTTTTTATTAACGTCCTTTTCCCTCATCATTTTCTTTCTCCCCCTCTCTCTCATCACAACCATTTCCGTTTCCGTATGGGAAAAATAAATATCACTATCAATTTTTTTTTTTGGCAAAAGTGATAAACGTACCGTTGAAATTTTTTTTTATAAACAAAATGTACACCACTTTTATTATTATTATTATTATTATATTTTTCAAATCACAGCAGCCTTTATCATTTTTTCTCTCTCTCTCTCTTTCTCTCTCTCTTTTTTTTTATCTCTCTTGACTGTCAACTCGAAGTTGTCTTTTTTGAAAAAAGTTTTTCGATTGTGAATAAAGCGTCGGTATTAGATTTGAATTTTAATGTTGAATTTTGAATTTGAATAATGTTTCAACTTGCTGCTGCAAACGAATAATAATAAAATTATTCGGGGGGAAAAAAAAGAGAGAGAAAGAAAAAAAAATTATACCCTTTCTATCTCTTTCTCTCTTTCTCTCTCTCTCTCTTTACAAAAAAAGTTTTTTTCAGCAGTTTTTTTTTTTTTGCAATCTTCTTTTTTCAATTCAAACAATAATTAAGAATCAAAAATTAAATAGATTCAATTATACGAATTTTGTTTTTTTTCCTTGGGGTGGGAAGGGAGGGGAGACGAAAGAGGGAATGGGAAAGAGTGAGAAAGAGAGAGTGAGGAAAAGAAAGAGAGGGAGCAAAAATAAAATTTGATAACTTATTAAACAATTTTTTTCTTTTTGTATTTATTTATAATAATTTTTCTTTTAAAAAAAAATTAATTTTTTTCTTTTCGATTTGTATTATTTAACCGCCATATTTTTTTTTTTTTTCCCGCCATATTTAAAAAAAAAATTTGTTTATGAAGAGATTTATTTGCCATCTTTCAAACGCATTCAAATTAAAAAAAAAAAAAAAAAAAATTTTCTTATAGCATCTTTAAACTAATCAAAATCTTCTTCCCCCCTTTTTTTTTATTTCAGGACCGTAAACTTTGACCCCTACCCCTTCCCCCTTTTTTTTCCCATTTCCGATTTTATCCGTAACGTTTATATTTATATATATACGTATTATGAAAGCGTCATAAATTTTTCTTATTATTATTATTATTATTATTTTTTTTTTTTTTTATAAATTTAAAATGGGGAAATTTTTTACTTTTACTTTTACTTTTTTTTTTTAACTTTATGATGCATAAAATTGTCGTCAAATCGGTCAAAAAATTTCTTATTTATTTTCTTAAACGAAAAAATCGAAATCATTATTATTATTTTTGTTTGTTATAAACGACGAATGTTCAGAAAAACGTGTATAATATTTCAAACGTTCAGAAAAAAAAGCATTATAAAGTTATTCGAAATGTCGCATCACGTTAAATTTATCAATTTTTAAAAACGATTTTCTGTTTGTTTGTCTAAAACCTCCCATTTGTTTGTATTTTTCCGATTTTTTAAATTTTTAATCATTTTCCCCCTTCTCTCATTCAAACTAACAATTTTTCGTTACGTTATAATTATTAATATTATCATCATTATTTTTTTCGTCGCAAAATGGCGACACAAGTAATTTTCAAACGAATCATTTCATCATCACGTTGATTATTCTCTGATTGATACGAAATGGATAAATTTATTATTATTATTATTTTTTTTTTTTTTTTGATTTTTCGATAAGTTGTTTGTACGATACAAACGCGTAACAATTGAGCCACCCCCCCCCCTCAAAAAAAAAAATTTTTCGTTATAATAAACAACAAACGAGTGGAAAAAGAAACTATAATTTTTAAAAAAGAGTCATTTAATTTTTAAATACCTACCATTCGCGCTGTGACGTATACGTGACGTATTAATGACGTATTAATGACGTATAAGGCATCGGAAAATATATGTGCGGATAATAAAATTAAATTTTTTTGAGGTAAATGGAAAGAATGTGTAGCTTAGGGAATTTTCATTTTAAAAAAAATTCGTTTGTTCGAATTGAAATTTTTTTTTCTTTTTTCTTAACAATATTATTACATTATCATAAACATTTTTTTTTCTTTTACGTGTACATATATTAAAGTCTTGAAAAATAAATCACGACCTGAATTTTCATCTAAGGTAAGAGGATTTATTAATAAAAAAAAGGAAAAAAGAAAAAAAATGAGAAAAGTCTTAAGTAACACGTGTTTCTTAAAACACACCGAAAAAAAAAAAATGTTTGAATTTATTAAAGTTTAGATAGGAAAGGAGAGGAGAGAAGAGGTGGGGGGAAAGAGAAAAAAAACTAATGGCAAGTTGTTGTTATGAATAAGTAAAAAACATTTTATGAAAAGTATTTAATACGATTATGCCGTATAATCAGTTCATAAATCTTTTTATGAAAAAACTTTCTGCTTTTCTTTTTCCTTTCCTTTCAACTTTTACTTTTTCTTTTTCTTATTCGTAAAGAATTTTTCCATTTTTATTATTATTATTATTATTTAAAAATTCATTCAAGTTAAAGTAATTAAAAAAAAAAAAAATGTCATTTAATTATTACTTAATAATTTTTCATTTTTTTTTTTTGCTTTTTATTAATAATAATAATAATAATAATAATAATAATAATAATAATTACGCGTAAATTAGTTTGAAAAATTTTTTTTCTCTTCTCTTCCCTCTTCTGATTATTCGTAATTTTTCAAAGATATGTTTTTCATTATCATTATCATAATCATAATCATCGTTATTTTTTTTTTTTGTCGTTTTCGTGTTTTTATTACACTGAGTCACGTGATTACGGCATTTAAAAATTAATAATAATAATAATAATAATAAATTTTATACCCGAGCGAGGACCGAGCGCAAGTAAAAAAAAATTTTTTTTTATTATTTTTACGTAAGTAAAATTATTAATAAAATTTTTATTTATTTAATTATTATTTTCTTTAATTAAAAAATTTATTAATTAGTGATTTTAATAATTTATTATTTAAAAAAAAATATTTTAATAATAAATATGTAAGTAAAATAAAAATAAATAAGAAAAAAAATTTGTTTAAATTAATTAATTGAATTTTATTTAAAGGCGGAAAAAAGATTTTCTTTTCATTTTATTATTATTATTATTATTATTATTTAATGCATTCAAAAGGCGAACGTTAAACGGTTTTTGTTTTTAAAAAAAAAAAATCCGAACGCGTGAACGTATTCACGTGTTAAAAGTAAATAAAAAAAAAAAATAAAAAAGTTTACAAAATAAATTTACTGCTGGAGAACTGGAAAAGTAAAAAAAAAAAAAAAAATTATTTTGTTGTTTGC
>NW_002987320.1:123906-131187 GCF_000006295.1 Pediculus humanus corporis | reverse complement strand
TTTTATTTTGTATTTAGGTAAAAAAAAAAAATAAATAAATAAATAAAAACGCGCAACTTTTTTAATTACGTCAATTAATAAAAACAAAACGGTCGGTCTTCCTTAAATTATTAATATTATTTTTTAATAGTAATTAAATATTATTTTATGTTGGGGTGTGGGTGGGTGGGTGGATGGAGGAAAGGAAAGAAGGAAGAAATATAACAAATTTAAATTTTTACTTAAATAATAATAATAAAATATTGCGGCGGTACGAAACACATCCGTTAAATTATGAGAATAAATTTATTTGTTTGTTTGTTTTATTCCCACGGTAATGACCGAGTAATGACCGGTTGTTGTTTGTTGGTGTTGGTGCTGCTGCTGTAGTGTCTTATCTGAATATATAAGTAGATACTTACGATTTGTGCCAAAAAATAAAAATCTTTTAAGGTAGCCACCAGACACGGGATGAAAAGAGGATGAGATCCTTTTTTTTTTTTTTATTCGTAACGGTCAACCTCATAATTTTCATCCCTTTGGAACTTGATTGAGAGAAAAAAAAAAGGGAAAAAAAAGGGAGATAAAGGAAATTTTTTTTTTTTTTGTTCGATGCTTTTTTTATTTTTTTACGTGTTTTAAGTGTCAGTTGGCAAAGGAGCCCCAAACGTGTTCGTATAATATTCTGCAAGTGAAGGATTTCTCTTTCTCTCTCTCTCTCTCTCTCTCTCTCTCTCTTTTGTAAAGTCATCTGGAAAAAAAGTTTTTTGTAATTTATATGATTTGGCTATTGAGGGGAGGGTGAAAAGGGGAGGAGGAGTAGTTACTGCCCAAACGAAATTCACAATTCAACGGTCGAATTTTTCTTTTCTTTATTTTATTTTCTCCAATTTTTTTTTTTTTTATTTTTCCCTTGTTTTTCTTTTTATTTTTACCTTTTCCTTTTCCCCTTACCCTTCCCCTCTACCGGGTTATTATTACGAAAACATGAAAAAAAAAATTTAAAGTTTTCCTAATGGCGTACATAAAACAGGTACGCTTTAAATTCATCGGATGCTGTCCAAAAAAAAAAAAAAATATAACGAACGCGTCGGTATGATTATAAATTTTCTCCCTTCCTCCTCCTCCTTCCCCCTTTTCAAATAATTCATTCGATGATTTGATTGGTTGAAAAATTTTTTATTTTCTTTCCGTTCTCTAATTTCCCTCCAACCACACTCTACGATTTTCCATCCGGCGATTTGATTGGTCGAAATTTTTTTTTTCGTTTTCCCCCTCTTTTTTGATTTATATCATTATCATAAACGATGATTAACGATGTCCATAAAAGGTTCATATTAAATAAGTGTGACGTAAGCCGTGACGTCATCACCATCACGCGCGTTCATCGACAATAAAAATCCAAAGTTAATTTTTTTGTTTTTTTTTTGTTTTTGTTTATGACTTTTGAATGAAAAAAAAAAAAAATTTGATTGATCGTGAAGGGGAGGGGGTAAAAAAAAAGGAAGGTTTTATTTCATAACACGATAAAAAAAAATTTCATAACATATTTTCATAAAAAAAAACTTAATAAAGAATTTCAAACTAATGAAAAGTTATACCGAGTTAAAAAGCGTACGAAAACGAAATGAAAACTTTTTCCTCCTCCTCCTCCTTTCCTTTACCATGATATTTCTTTATTTCATTTCCGGTTCATCGAATTTTCTTATCTTTTATCACAAAACTACTACGACTACTATTTACTATCTTTTAAAAATAATTTATTTGATTAGTTAAAACGAAACATTTTTTTAAAAAAACGAATAAACAAGTATAAAATTTTTTAAAAAATAAATTTATTTACTCCATTCGTGAATGAATGAATGAATAAATAAATGACTGAATACGAAAATAAATAAATAAAAACCTGTAAATTTAATAATAATAATAATAATAATAAATAAATCGATTTACGATAAAGTAGTCGATGATTGAAAACGTTGTCGTCGTCGTTTCAAACAAACCGATAGAAAATTTTTTTTATTTAAAAAAAAATTTAAAAAAAAAAAAAACGTTTGAGATAAGAAACTAGATAAAGTTCAATTGCCTCTTATTATCATAAATTAGATTTACCTGACCTCGAAAATTTATTTCCGATATTTTACCTTTTAATAATTGACTTTATAATATTTATTGCTTCTGATCTATGAATTTAACGCCTTCCGGGGGCGTACACCGATATTTTCTTCCTTTCATTTCCCTTCCTTCCCTCCGTTTTCCTACCCCTCTTCCTCTTACGTCTTCCCTTCCCTCTCCCCCTTCTCCGGGTCGTCTTTTGCCACGTGACCATGTCGCGGGTTTTTGTGGTTTATGAGATTAATTGATGCTAGCTAGCCAGCCAGCTAGCTACTCCTTACAACACCTCAAAATACAAAAAAAAAAGGGTAAAAAGTTTAAACTATTATCTTTATTATCATCATTATTATTATTATTATTATTATTATTATTATTATTGTTTAAAGGTTTTATAGTTGATGCCGGTCTCGAATGAATTATTACGTGGAGGGGAATTATAGGGGAGTCGAAGAAGGAAATTTAAAATAAAAATAAAAAAATTTCCCGCCATTTCTTTTTTTTAATTAAACTTCGATAATGTTTTAAATGTAAAAATGTGACGTCACGTTGCGCGGTTAAAACGTCATCAAGCGAAATATTTCGTTCGAAAAAAAAAAAAAATGAGAAGAAGAATAGTTTGGTGTTGAAGGTAAAATAAAAATTTTTCAACGAATTTAAAAGTGGTGGCGGTGGCGGCGGTGGAAATGATGATGGGAGGTGTGGAGGCGTTCTCGGAAAACTTTGTGACAAGTTTTTAGTTGGTAATAGCATTCTTCGGACGTAAAAGAAAAAGAAAATGGTTTCGTTAAGTAAAAGTAATTTTTTTTCAAAGGTTTTTTTTTGTTTTTTTTTTAAAAAAAAAGAAGACATCTTAGACAGACGAAAACGTTTTTGAAAACAATAATAATAGTAATAATAATAATAATAATAATAATAATAATAATAATAATAATAATAATAATTTTTTTAAAAATTTTTTAAAAAAACTTTCGGTAAACCGATCAAATAGAAATTCTGTGGGAAGGGAGGAAGAGAGAGAGAGAGAGGGAAAAAAACAGTAGAGATTTTATAATTTTCCATTGCGTCATTCATTTCCATAATTTTTACGTAGTTTTTTTTTTTTTTTTGTTAAGGTGGTAGTATAAAAAATGGATAATATTTAGCATCGATAATTTTACGGTTCGTTCGCGACATTTTTCATCTCTTGAGATTCCATCAAATTCCAACGAAATAAATTAAAAAAAAAAAAAAAAAAAAAAAAAAAAAAGATAGAGAGAATGAGAGAAATGGGGCGGGGAGCGGGGTGGGGGTAGGTAGGGAGGGATGTAGGGAGTATAAAATCATCTATGAACTTTTGCCAAGAATATTTTAAACCAGATGGTTTAAATCTAAATTTTAATTTTGACCTTTACAAGAGGAGGCAAAGTTATATAATTTACGTTTTCCAGGAGAAGAAGAAGAAGAAGAAGAAAACTAAAACCATTTCCAGGGTTTATATTCCAATTTATTTCCTTTTTTTTATTTATTTATATTTATTTATTTTATCCTTTTCCTCCTTTTTCATCTTGTTCTTTATTTCACGTTCTCTCTCTCTCTCTCTCTTTCTCTCGCATTTACTTTCTTCTCTTTCCTGGAGAAAGAAAAAAAAAGGAAAAATATTTTCCACCGCACGATTTCTCTCGCATCCGCCTCCCCACTTTTGATTTTAATAATTTTTTCATCTTTTTCTTTTCACTTTCGTAATGTTTAATCCAAATAATAATAATAATAATGATGATGATAATAATAATAATAATAACAAAAATGATGACGTTATTGATAACGGTCGTGATAACGTTTAAAAAAAAAAAAAAATTTGATGGGTTTCCGTTAGTTTAAAAAAAAAAAAAAAACGTAACGAATGTACGTACATGTTTATTGCAAACGTTTAAGCGTAATATAATTATAAAAAGAATTGTGTTGTTAATGTAATTTTAAACGCAAACGAGTTTTTTTTTAAATTCGAATTTTACGTTGCATTTTTTTTCTCTTCTTATTGGTGGAAATTTTTTGTATGGTGATCACTATGATGAAAGGTTTTGTATGTTATTTAATTTTTTTTTCATTTTGTATTTATTCGAAATAGTTTGTTTGACTTTTGTTGAAATGATTTTAATAGGAGAGAGGAGAGTAGGGGGGTCAAATGCGAAAAAGTCGTGCGATTATTTCAATTTCGATAAAGAAAATTTAGATTTGAGTGAAATGTGTCGTTTTAAATTTTTGATAAATAACAAAAATGATGACGCTATTGATAACGGTCGTGATAACGTTTAAAAAAAAAAATTTTGATGGGTTTCTGTTAGTTTAAAAAAAAAAAAAATACGAATATGATTTTATCATTATTATTATTATTATTTTTTACGAGTTTTTTTTCCGGGATGAAATTTTTTTTTTTATCTGTCCTTTCTTCCTTCCTTCCTTCCTTTTCTACTTCCCTTTCTGGTTAAATTTTTTTTATTGTTTTAGTTTGTATTATTAGATTTTCATTTTTTTTTTTTTGTTATTTTTTCTTGTCATTTTGTTATTGTTGTTGTTGTTGAAAATTCTAAATGCGGTCGTATAAAAAAAAATGATAATAATGATGATGTATAATGACGTCATTATTTTTATTTTCGATCGTAAATAAATATAAATAAATTTTATATAAATATATTTCCACACGTATATTGTAATGCGTCGTAAAAAAAAAAAAAATTTTCTCGACGTAATTCGTTTTTTTATTTATTTATTTGGAGAAATCACATACATAATGATAATAAAGAAGGAAAAAAAACGACCCTGGAAAGTTATTGACACGTTTACGTCATAAAAGTTTTCGTTAAGAACGCCAACGACAAAGGAAAATCAAAGAAAGAAAAAAAATGTAAAAAAAAATTAATCGCGTAAGTAGATTGTCATGATCGTGAAAAAATAAACATTTTAGTTAATGAAAAAAATCATTTACGTCACATTACGACGCGTATCCGTCATTTTCCCGCCATTTTTTTATTTCGATTTTGAAATTTTTTTAATAATACGAAGTTAAAGTCCAATTTTTTTCTTTCTTTTTTTTAGTTTGTTTGTTTGTTTGTTTCCCCCCTCTTTTCGCGGAATTGTGTGTTATCATTTTCTTTTATTTCCGGTTTCTTATCAAATTTTTTTTTTTTGAAATATCACAAGCATAAAGAAAAAAGAAAAATGTCGGTTTTTTTCGAACGTATACAAATAATTGCAAAAAGTTTTAAATTTTCATTCTTTTTTTTTTTTCCCATTTTTATTGCTGTCTGTATGTATATATATATATATATATATATTCAAATATACGTGAAATGATGTGAGAGAGAGAGAGAGAAAATGAAAAGTTATAATACGTTTTCAAGCAGAAGATGAATCCTTCCTTTTTTTTTTTTGGAAATGGAAAAAACATGAAAAGTCAATGAATGATATTTTTTCTTTTTTTTTGTTTTCATCAATACATCATCATTACATTTTTGAAAAATATATAAAAGAGAGCAAAAGAGAGAGAGAGAGAGAGAGAGAGAGAGAAATGTGATGAGTAAAACGAAGAAAAAAAATTGAGGTAAAAAAAAAAAGACTGGAGTGACGTAGAAGAAAAAAAGAAAAAAAAAATTTTTTTTTTTCATCGACATTTGATTACTTTCATACACGCACACACATACGCACTCACGCACACACGCAAACTAATCTTCTTCTCTTGAAAGTTTTCAAAAAAAAAAAAAAAAAAAAAACGTGCCATATATATACGTCTGAAATTTATATTTCGTGGAAAAAAAATCTCGAAGAGATAAAAAAAAATTGTAATTATTAAATCGAATCGGTACCTCGAGGAGAAACGGAAACGGAAACGGAAATGCGAAAAAAAAGGAAAAGAAAATTTTTTTTTAGCCTGTTGCGTTTTCACATTCTGTAAATGACAGGTAAAAATTATTATGTTATAATTCATTATTATTTCGTTATACGCGACTGTCTAAAACCTCGCCGTCGTTTTAAAAAAAAAAAGAGGGAGAAGGGGGAAGGGGTTAAAGTGGAAGTAAAAATGATCGTTTCTAATACCTACGAATATATCAACTATCTAAACAACAACAACAAAAAACATCATCAAAGATAATCAAAACACAAAAACTTTAAAAAGAAAAAACGGAAAAAATAATAAGGAAAAGCTCATTTCATCAGTTCCCTCCCCACTTCCCCTCCGCCACCGCCGTTTCAAAAAAAGAAAATTTTTCTTTTTTTTTGAAACGCAGCGGATTACCCTCCCCCGTCCCGTCCCGTCCCGCCCCGAAAGGAAAAAAAAGAAATTTAATTTATTACTCGGCTCAGAAAATTTATTTACGAGTTTTCAACGTGCAACGTTTGCAGTATGTTATTGCCACGATTGTTTTCCTCGGAAGAATTAGAAGAAGAAGAAAAGATGCGAGGTCGGTGGGGTAAGAGGTAGGGGAGGGAAGTGGGGTGGGTGGGGGTGGGGAACCGGGAACGCAAATAATAATAATAAGAAACCGGAAAAAAAAGAAAAAAACAAAAAAAGGAAAACTTAATTTAAACTTTTTACAAAAAAAAAAAATATCAACAGGTCAACAACAATGACGACATTTACCGTCTTCTGCTTTTTTGTTTTTTAAATTTATTATCGATAAATAAAAAAAATGGTTATGTTTTATATATATATATATATATATATATATATAAATATATATAAGGGTGGAAAATATTTGAGCGTAATAAATTGAAAATAATATGGCCGAAGGGTGTTTTACGTGAATTAAGCAAACAGTTGCTTTAATTATTTGGTTCAATTATTTTCATTAACTAAACTTTGAGTTTTCATAATTAAATAATAATAATAATAATAATAATAGTAATAATAATAATAATAATAATAATAATTTAAATTTAATTTATTTAAAGTGGAAAAACCCTGCGGGGGATAACGACGATGACGATGACAACGACTGCAACGAGACGATTGTACGTCGTGGGTGAGGGGAAAAAATTCCCGCGTTTTTTTGCACACTCGCGACAAATTTGAAAAAAGTGGGAGGAGGAAAAAGAGAGAGGGCGTGGTGTGGGAGGGAAGGGGAAAACGACGCGGAATTATAATAATTTCGTTAAGTAAAATGATTTAAGAAGGTTTAAAAAAAAAAAAAAAAACTATAGTACAAAATTATA
>NW_002987320.1:91406-118906 GCF_000006295.1 Pediculus humanus corporis | reverse complement strand
AAAATAAAAAAAAAATGCCACTCAAACCTTTTTCTTTATGATTTATTATGAGAAAAATTGATAAAATGAAAAGTTTTTTTTTTTTCTTTCTCTCTCTCCCCCTCTCCCCACTTTTTATTTTGTAATCAAAATCAGTTGAATAGAATAAAGAGAGAGAAAAGCATCAATCATGGCTCCTGAGTAGGTAATCCCGGGCATTAAACGGGATCCCTTTTCCTTTTCTTTCATTTTTCGTTCTATTGTCTAACGTTCCGTCAAATGACTTTAATACTTACTTTTTTTTTCAAAAAAAAAAAAAAGTTAAAAAAATATTCAACCCTCCGTCTTCAACCATCCCCTAATCTACCCACCCCCTCGTTTTTCCACTAATTCATTTTGTTAAAAAAAAAAAAATCACTACCATCATCATTATTTTATTTACTTTCTTTCGTTTCGCTTCATTTAAAAATAATATTTGAAACCCCGAATATTATTATTATAATCATCATCATCATCATCATTATTATTATTATTATTGTGAGTCATTCGAGAGTCCAGTCGAATGGGGAAAAACTAAAACAACTTATACGCTTGTTATTGACACGTTAAAAATTTATTTTTATAAAATAACCCTCGTCGGTATCAAAATTAAACTTTTTATTAGGGAGATTTAAAAAGATATAAGAAGAAGAAGAAGAAGGAAAAGAAGGAAAAATTATTAAAATGTCAAAACAAACAAGCAAACAAACAAACAAACGAGGAGGAAAGTATAAATAAAAATGTTTACCGACAGCAATCAAGCAACAGCAAAAATTTAAATCTGGAAAATAAAAAAATTTTTTTATTTCGAATCATTTCTGTTGCTGAAGAGAACTTTTACCAAATTATAAAAAGGGTCATCATTCGTAAAAAAAAGGAAATTTTAAAATTAAAAGCAGAAGATGAAGAAGAAGAAGAAAACGATCGTTTGTCTGCTCCCACGCCCGCGCTATTTTCCAACAGTAAAAAAAGAAAAATTCGAAATGAAAATTTCTGAAACGAATTACAAAAGCCAAAGTTTTAAGTACTCTAATCTTATCATACTCAAAAAGGAAAAGGCTCGATAATAATAATAATAACAATAACAACAATACCTCCATCATCATCATCATCATTATTATCATTCTACGATTTCGATTGTTTTTCAATAATTTAATGCAGTTATTGATAATGCGAAATCATCACCGGGAATCGTTATTTTCAAAAAAAAAAAATTTATATTATTATTATTATTATTATTATTATTATTATTATTATTATTATTATTATTATTATCATTATCATTATTTTCCGAAGAATTTTATTATTATTATAATTATTATTATTATTTTCGGTTAATAAATTTTATACAACTTCCGATCGAGTAATCATTATTTCCGGTGCAAAAAAGACTTTTGTATATTATGAATTTCAAATTACTGCCACGTGATTTGTCGGTTTTTTTTTTGTTGCTCGATTGATCGAGCAACAAATAGTTGAAAAAAGAAAATGGCGGAGGATTCGATTAAATAATTAGTCGTATGGGTGATAAAAATTTAATGACTACGACAAACAACAACAACAACAACAACTTCGACGACAACGCGTAAAATGATATAAGTTTGAATAAAGTAAAAACTTTTCATAGTTTTCCATAATTATTTACTTTATTAAAATCCATCTTCTGCTTTTAAACTCATTAAACTATCTCTCTCTCTCTCATTATCTCTCTCTCTTTTTTTTTCATGAGTTTTTTTTTTTTTTTTTTTCACGTGAAAAAAGGATGAAAAGGTTAAAAAGATTAAATATATATATATATATAAATATATTATTTATTTATTTTAAACACGAAGGATCGAAGGATTTTTCCCTGTTTATAATTTTGAAAATTTTACGTTAAATTTTCCCGCGTGACGATGAAGTAAAAAAAAAAAAAAAAAAATTTTCTTTCCTGTAGGATTAAGTAAAATTCAAACCCCCTTCGGGTTACGAGTTTATTAATGTCTGAGGAATTATCCCCCGATTCCTCCTTGGCAATTCAGTTCGTGCGTTTAATGTTGCCCCACGGCTGAATACTTGTACAAATTAACATTCTCTTATTCCCTCCTCCACCCCTCTCTCTTTGTCACTGTTTCTCTTTTAACCCTTGCCTTCTCTTTTCTCTCTGTCTCTGTGTTTTTTTGCTTCTCTCTTTCTGTCTGTTTCTGTGTCATTTTCTATCTCTTTGTTTCTCTTTTTTCCTCTTCTTTCCCCTTTGTCTCTCTCTCTCTCTCTGTCTCTGTTCCCTTTTCTTCTCTTTTCTTTCTCTCTGTTTCTCTCTCACTTCTCATTTCTGTGTCCTTCTCTTTCTCTCTATTTCTCTCTCTATCTCTGTTTTATTTTTCCACTCTACCATTTTCTTTCTCTCTCTCTCTTTCTCTCTCATTTTTTTGACAACCTGAGAAAACACGTTTTTTCTACGTATTCGCTTTCCTCCCCCTCACGCACTCTGTTTCCCTTTTTGCCCTTTTTTTTCTTCTTTCATTCACGTATCAAATCGTAATTTTTTATTTTTTTAAAGTAATAAATTTGTTATTACTCGGTTACGCCTTTTAAAAATCCTCGATTAAATACAACAACAACAAAAATGTAATTTCGATTTGTAGTTTTGTAGTTTTCTCGTTTTGTAGTTTGAATTTTTTTAATTTTATTCAGACACATTCCGCACACAACAATCAAAATAAATAAATAAAAATAAATTTTTTATTTTATTCGTGTACGCGAGAGCGTGACGCGCGTTTTATTTAATTATTTTTCTTACACTTCAAACTACTACAACTACAACTACTACTACGAATTTTTCATCATCATCATTATTATTTTATTTTATTAAATATCGAAAATCTATTTAAGATAAGAAGCGGGAGAGAGGGAAAAAAGAGGGAAGAGGGGAAGGGAAAGAAGGAAAAAAATTATTTATCGCGGTTGAAAAAAAAAAAAATTAAAAATTAAAAATAAATTGGAAAAAATAAATAAATAAATAAAAATCGATAAATCAATAAATAAAAATAAAAAAGCAAGATTTTATTATTATTATTATTATTATTATTATTATTATTATTATTTTCCTTTTTTTTAAAATTATTCTTATTAAAAACCTTCCTTTTTTATTAATAAATATTTTTTTTTTATTATTAAAATAATTGTTAATGAGTTTAATAACGTTATAGAATTTATTTATTTATTTAAACAAATCAATTAATAATAATAATACAAAACTTATTAAAATAAAAAATTATTAATTCTCTATTGATTTTATTCATAATAAAAATAATAATAATAATGAAGGGGAAGGTGGAAAAATGGATTTTAAAAATCGTGTTCGTTACGTGCGGCGGCGGGGAGGATTAAAAGTTTACTTATTATTATTATCAACGTCATATTCGTATTATTATTATTATTATTATTATTATTATTATTATTATTATTATTATTATTATTA
The DNA here is from genome assembly GCF_000006295.1 of Pediculus humanus corporis. Taxonomy (NCBI): domain Eukaryota; kingdom Metazoa; phylum Arthropoda; class Insecta; order Psocodea; family Pediculidae; genus Pediculus; species Pediculus humanus. The sequence goes on along the minus strand of NW_002987320.1, from coordinate 115,428 downwards.
TTATTATTATTATTATTATCGTTTATATTTTTTTAACGAGACGTCGTATGGAATATTAAATTTTATTTAAACACACCACGAGCGGTTGGTTGTCGCAACAAACATTATTTTATGTTTTAACATTCTCAAACGATTTCTCGATTATTATTATTATTATTATTATTATTATTATTATTATTATTATTATTATGTTCTTTGAGTTCAAATTTAAATATTCTTTTTTAAAGTCTTTGATTTATCGACCCGAACGTAAATCATAATAATAATAATGGTGATGATGATGATGATAATAATTTCTGTTTTCGTTTTGTTTATGCGATTCGTCCGGATATTTACGATGGAAATTTTCTAGAACTTTTTCGGGAAATGCAATTTGAAGAATTTCTTATTCATTTTTCATTTTCCTTTTTTTTCTTTTTCCAAACATGCACGTCTTATGATTTCAACGGTTTATTATTATTATTATTATTATTATTATTTCGTCTGGCTGAGTGTAAAAGAAGAATTTATTATTATTATTATTATTAAAAAATTGTGATTTTTTTCCCCTTCTCTTTCCTTAAAATTTTAAAAAATACATTTTGCGTTACATAAATGCGTTGCAATTTGCTCGTTGTTGTTGTTTTTACATCGCGACTGGTAAGAAAAATTTAAAAAAAAAAAAAAAAACCGGAAATAGTTGATAATTTCAACGTCGTTGTTTTTCATATCGCAAAAAAAAATCACCATTATTATTATGTATATTGTACGGTGGGAAAAAAAATTTTATTTTTACACACAGTTTCTCCGTTTTTCATTTTCTGCTCTTTCTGTCAGATTTTACAATTCGAAAATTTTCCTTTTTTTTCTTTTCCTTTCTTTTTTTTTTACCCTTTTTTTTACCCTTTTTTTTTACATATCCGCTGACATATTCAGACTGGAAAACTCAACGATGCCATTTTCATTTTCTTTTTATGAAAAATTGGGTTTCCTTTAAGAAACAACATTTTTATCTTTATTCCTTTTACTTTACTACTCCAATATTTTTTCATTTCGTTTTTCCCCCTCCCCTCCCTCTCTCCGCCCAACGCAAGTTATTGACGTTTAATAATAATAATAGTAATCGTGGGATTAATTTGAATGAATTTTTTTTTATTTTCAGCATTGGTTAAAGAAGTACACGCGGTTTTAAAACAAACGGCGCTTTTACCCTGCGATATAACGTCATCGGTAAAAGGCGATTCGGTTATATTAGTCGTTTGGTACAAAGATGAAATGACTCCAATATACAGGTAAGTTTATGACCTTTTTTTAACCTTTTCTAACCTTTTCCGTGTGAGTAATTACAAAAGAAAAAAAAAACGACAAAGGTTTATACCTCGCTTTTTCTAAATTGTATTTAAATTTTTTTTTTTTTTTTTTTTTTACTTTTCTTCTCTTCGGTTAAAGTTAATCCTTACTTTTTTTTCTCATTTCGTTTATCTCTCTCTCTCTCTCTCTTTTTCTGCCTCATTTTTTTTCTCTTTATCTCAAGCTCAGTTTAAAACACACTCAAAAACTTTTTCTAAAAAAAACATTTTTAAATTGAGTTACTTTTTCCTTTTTTTTTTCCATTGCGAGTCATTTATTTTTTGTTTAACACCCATTTTTACTATTAAATTATTCAAAAAAACCTGAAAGCATAAACATGTTTTATTTTTTTTATTTTTTTACACCTTTTCCTATCCTTACTCCTACCCTGCTCGCGACTACGACGTCGACGTCGACGTCTTCTTAATACGAATCGTGTGTGGAAAATTTTTTTATTTTATTTTTTTTTATTTTTACTTTTATTTAAAGTCGCAATCATTTTTTGTTTTTTTTTTTTTTTTTTTTGGTGGGTTGGTACGAGTAAAAAGTAAGAGAAAGGTTAAAGGTTAAAGATGAAAATGGCGGAAGTAAAAGTTGAAAAGAAAAAATAACACCTGAATCTCGCGATTTAATTTTTTTTTTTTCAAAATGGCGACGAATTTCCAAAAAAATGACCGAAAATAATAAATTGTTTTTTTAAAGATTAAATAAAGGAAATGCTGTTGGTAGCACTGTTTTTTTTGGGGGGGGAGAGGGTGGGAAAATAATCGGGATTTAGGGTGATAAAGCTTTCAACTCGTTTTCACGTCAAACTCTTTCGAACACCCCGATTTAATGATTTTTTCCTTTTAAAATTCAATGGTAAAGGTTAAAAAGGAAAATGTTAAAAGTTTTTTTTTTTGTGTGTGTGTAATGTTGGCAACGTTTAAATTTTTGAAATGTAGATTTTAGTGTAAGGAGGGGGGGGGGAAATCGAGTACGTGAACGCGTATAAAAGTGTTCGTTATTTTTTTTTTACCGGATGTGATTTTTTTTTTTTTCTAGATTTTTCCAAATCGGATAAAAGGAAAAATGGAAAAGATTTTGCTAAAAAGAAAGTTTATGGAGAGTTAACAGAGAGGGAGAAAAAAAGAGAGAGATAGAGAAATCGTGAAAATTGTCGTGTGAAAAGTTTTTTTTTTTTGGGGGGGAGAGAGAGGACCGGGAAAAAAAAGGGAAAAGTCGAAAGGGGAGGAAAGGGTCGGTTAAAAAGTTTCGGAATTGAAAAAAAAGGAGGCGGAGGAGGAGAAGGAGGGGAAAAATACGCCGGAGGGTTTTTTTTTTCTAAAAAAAAATTTTTCCTTTGAGTTTTTTTTCCTTTGATAAAATTACTTTTTCACTTTTTTTTTTTTTATTCACTTCATTTGATTACTATGACAAGTTGATGGCAACTCTTTCCGGTAATCAAAAAAATTTTCTTTTTTTTGTTTCCCTCCTTTCCACCCATTCTCATTTTTCACATTTAAAAGGATCAGCAATTAGTTTTCATTTTCTTTCCTTTTTTATCTTTCCTTTTATTATTATTTTTTTTTTTTTCTTTATAAATGTTACGTAATTTTTTCTTTTTCTTTTTTTTTTTTTATTTTTCCTTTTTCTTTTTATTTTTCACTTTTTTGAGTGTCTTTTTTTTCTTTTTTTTGTCTTGCTACTTTTTTTTCCACTTTCAGACTCTCTCTGCTTCCTCTCTTTCTTTCTCTTTCTTTTTTTCATCCCCTTTTCTTTCTATCAATTTTCCTTTTTAATTTCTCTTTTTTTTATTTTTTCTACTCCAATTTTCCCCTATTTACACTCTTTTTGTTTCCTCTCTTTCACTTATTACCTTTGACTCTATCGTTTTCTCTCTCTCTCTTTTTCTCTTTTTCCCTTAGAATGTATCGTTCTCTCTCTTTCTCTTTTTTTTTCTTTCTAATTTTTTTCCCTCAAATTTTTGTTTCTTTCAACCTTTCTTTCATTTTCTTTTCATTTATTTCTTTCTCTCCCTTTTTTTTTCTTTCACACTCTCTCTTCTCTCTCTCTCTCCCTCTTTCTGTCTCTCATTCTTTTAAGGTTTTAAAGAAATAATAATAATAATAACAAAAATAATAACACAACACGCAACACAATTTTTTTTTTTTAAATTAATAAAATATTTTATTTAAAAAAAGAAAAAAAGGAGGAGGAGGGGAAAGGGGCGTTAATTAATTTCGTAAGAGAAAAAAAACAATTTAAACAGTGTTACCAACCAACCGTAAAAAAAAAAAATTAATTAATTAAATATTTATTAATAGAGGCGAAAACTTTTTTTTCGTCGGTACGAGGGTAAATTTTGTTTTTGTTGTTGCTGCTGCCGTTTTTTTTATCCTAGAGTGATTTTAAATAAAAGGAAAAAGAAGAAGAAGAAGGAAGAAAGATGTCGAAAATTAAAAGGGTAGAAAAAAGAAGAAAAAGAGGAAAAAGGAAAAAAACCTATTTTTTTAAAAATTCTTCGGAAAGTTAAAAATAAATCAGCGAGTTCGCCTCTGGGGAATGTTAAAGAACTGAAAAAGAATTTTAAAAGGTTCCAAGTTTAAAAAAGGCGGCTTCTTTTTTTAAAGAAAGAATGAGAGAAAGAGAGGGATAGAAAGGAAGAGAGAGAAAGAATATCATAGAAAACGATTGGAAAATCGAAAATGTTTAAAAGTAAAAAAAAAAAAAAAAAAAGGTTCGTTCGAATGAATCAGGTATACATTCATACACACACACGCAATTTTAACGTTTTTTATTTTCCAGTAGCAGAAGAAAAAAAATTTCTATTGTCGCCATTTTTTTTCTTTTCTATTCTATCGACTTAAAAATAAATTTTAAAAAAAAAAAAATCCATTTATGATCTTCGCTAAGCGAAAAATGTAAATTTAAGATTTTTTTTTTCTTCAAAAGTTTTCAACCTGTAATTGTATTTTATTTTTTTATTCGAGTGTTTTGCATCTCGCGACTCTCCTCTCCTCGCCTCCTCCCTCCCCCATTACCACCACGCTTTTCTTATCCGTTTTCTTCTTCCACGTTTTTTTTTTTTTTTTTTTTATGTATTCAAATAATAAAATAAAAAAAAAATGTAATTTATTAACTCGGCAGTGATGCGATTAATTAAATTTTTTTTCTTTTTTACAAAAAAAAAAATGTAAAATTATTTTTCAACAATTTCAGGGTCGGATTAAGATATTTTATTATTATTTTCTTTCTCTCCTTACCCTTTCCTCCCCTTCCTCCCAATTTTTTTTTTTTTTTTAAATAACGATTCCGGCTTTCAGGTAAGATTCAAATTGTTTTTTTTTCGTATTATTATTATTATTATTATCGTTTGAAAAAAAAATGGAAAATTTTCCGTTATAAATTCAATTTTTCATCATGACCGCCACCCCCCTCCATTCTCTCTCTCTCTCTCTCTCTCTCTCTCTCTCTCTTTCATTTTGTCTCTGCTTTTTCGTTTTTTCTATCTTTCTCTTTCTCTCTCTCTCTTGTTTTCCGTTTCTTTGCCTCTTCTTTTTTCTCTCGTTCTTTTCGCTATCCCGTCATTTTCTCTCTCTCTCTCTCTCGTCTCCCCGACTGGAAAAATAATATTTTATGCACATAATTTAAAGTTTGATAAAGTTATAATTTTTTTTTTTTGAGGGGGGAAGTGCGATGAGGCAAGAGTAAAATACGAGGGGGAGGGAGAGGTCAAAAGCAAGGGTGAAAGCGGTACGGCGTCAAATGAGTTTTCTTGGGGGGAGAGGAAGGGGAGAACAAAAACAAAAAAAAAAGGTTCGTAAAAGTTTTTTAAAAGTTATAGCATTGAATTTATTTTAAAACCCTATAATTTTCACGTTACTCCCCATTTTTCCCGTTCTCCAGACTTCATCTCCTCTCCTCCCCCTTTTTTTCTCTCTCTCTCTATGCATCCCTGACAACGTCAAACTCAGCACGAGTCGTGGAAATAGGTTTTTTGTTAATTCATTCATCGAAAATCCCCCCCTGTTGCGATGATGATGATTTTTTCTTCTATCTCTGTCTCTCTCTCTCTCTTTCTCTCTCACCTATTTTCACGACGACGACGACGACGAGGACGATCGTTTTAGTTTTTTTTTTCTTGTTTTATTCCATTTTTTTTTTTTAAATTTTACGTCACGTGAGTGTTGGGGGTCGCGAAAAACGTTTAAACAAATTTTTTATTTTTTTATTGTTAATAATAATAATAATAATATTAAATTCATACAAATTAAAAAAAAAACAGAAATGACGTCATCTCGAGATTTACATAAAATTTTATCTAAATACTAAATAAAAACGGAAAATATTTCAATTTTTTTTTTTTATTATTAACAAAAGAAAAAGTGAAATGATGGGGAGAGATCAAAAAAGAGAGAGAGAGAGTAAATGGGAAAACTTTGGTTTTTTTTTTTTTACGAAAATGATATGTATAAAACACGTTTTGTTATGAAAAAAAAAAAAAATACTTTTTTTTCTTACGACTTTTTAAATCGTCTAATTCCACGAAAGAAAAGAAAATACGATACGGAAAAAAATGAAAAATGAAAAAATTTCATCGCTTTTATAAAAAAAAAAAAAAATTTACTTTACTCCGATTTCTTGTATTTTTCTGGGGTCTGTAATAATAATGATAATAATAATTTTTTTAAACAAAAAACTTTTTTGGTTATTTTACATTTGAATAATTTTTAAAAATTAATTGTCTCGAAGAAAGGGGCAGAAAGAAAGAGAGAGAGTGAATGATAAAAACATGAAAGAGAAAATCAAAAAGTGAGAGAAAAAACGGGACGAGAGAAAGAAAGAAAAGAAATTGAGAAAGAGACAAGAGAAAAAAGACAAATGAAAAATAATAATATAGTAAAAAGCAGACGGAAAATGAGAGAGAGAGAGAGAGAAAGAGCGAGAAAAAAAGGAAAGATAATGAGATGATGAGAGAAAGAAAAAATAATAATAATAAAATAATTTAGGAAAAAGTAAAAGATAAAAGAGAGAGAGAGAGAAAGGGAAAAAAAAGAGAAAACGGAAGAAATTAAGGGAAAGAGAGAGGGAGAGAAAAAAAAGAAAGCAAATAAGATAGTAAGAGAGAAAAAAAAATGAGAAAAAAAAATTTAGAAAAAAGCAAAATATAGAAGAGAAGGAGGGAAAAAGAGAGAGAGAGAAAGATAAAAATAAACGATTTCTTATAAACCAAAATTAAAGGAAAAAAAAAACTCGATTCGCCCCTGTAATAATGAATTTTAAAAAAAAAAAAAAAAAAAAAAAAGTGGAAGCAGAAAAAAAAAATTCTTTCATTATTATTATTATTTTTTCTTTCTTTCTTTCTTTTTTCTCTCTCACTCACTCTTTCTCTTTCTATCTCTTTCTTCTATTAAAAAAGAAAAAAAAAATATTTTATCGAATAAATTCCTCTTCTTCTTCTCTTTTTTTATTTAAATTGTCTCGAAAATTAATTTTAAGTAGTTTATTAAAAAAAAAAAGAGTTATGAAAACATTATTATTATTATTATTATTATTATTATTATTATTATTATTATTATTATTATTATTATTATTATTATTATTATTATTATCCTTATCATTATTATTATTAATTTTTCTTCTTTTTTGAAAATTTCAAATTCATGGAAAACGTCATCAAAAATGAAAGAAATAAAAAAAAAAAAAACCTTTCCAGTAATTTAATCAAATAAAAAAAAAATAATAATAATAATCGAGAGAGAGAAAGAGAGATAAGAAATTATTATCATTCACGTAATCCCCAGAGACTGTTAAGAAAATAATAATAATAATTAAAATAATTTTCGTAACTCAAAGGAAGAGAGAGGGAAGTCGGGGAAGAAAAAAAAATATTTTAAATTTATTATTACTCCGATAAATAAACAAAAAATATATATGTATGACGTAAGCAAATATGACGTAATAAATATACATATACGTAAAATGAAAAATGTTAATTTTCAATTTTGGTCGTAATAAATTATGACGTCACACAAAAAAAATTTTTTTTCCTTTTTTTTTTAAATCAAAATTTCAATTTTCACTAAATTTTTTTTTTTTTTTTATTTTCTTTCTTTTTCTTTCTTGTTGATTTAACGACGGAGAAAAAAAGAAAAAAAAAATCCAAAGGAAAAAAAAAAAGCAGAAGATGCAAAAAAAAATGAAATTTTATTCGGGGTAATAAAACAATAATAATGATAATAATGATAATAATAATGATGATAATTAATTAGCGAGACAAATTTGACGAGAGTTGATGATGATGATGATGCGTCTATGCGTGTGTGTGTGTGTGTGTGACGTAGACGACGTGTTTTTGTTGTTTATTATCATTATTTTTTTTTTTTTTTTAAATTTTGAAATTTGAATTTGTCCGATTTTTTTGTGTGGATGATTGTTCGACTGCGACAAACGTACAAACGAACGAAAGAGAACGGATTAAAAAAAAAAAAATGCGAACGGAATGTTAACTTTATCGAAATTTAGTTCGTTTGTTTGTTTGTTTGTCATTTCTTTACTCTTTTTTTTTCGTTTTTCTTTTTCCTTTTGTACAAATTTAATTTATTATTATTGTTATTATTATTATTATTATCGTCATCGTTCTTTTTTTTTCCAGTCGGAAAGTTTTTTTTTTTTTATCAAATATTTATTTAAAAAATTTTTGAGTCGAGAGATTCTTGATAAAAAAGAAAATTTATTTTAAATTTGTTTTTCTTTTTTAATAAATTTTATGCTGCGTTGTTGCTGTGGTTGTTGATGTTGTTGTTGTTGTTGTTTTTGTTGTTGTCGTTGTTGATGTTTTTGTTGATATTGATGTTAATGCTCCTTTTGTTGTTTCCTGTTATTATGGTTTTCGGCGTTGATGTTAATGTTGTTGCTGATTTTGTTGTTTCGGTTGTTGTTGTTGCTGTTGTTGTTGTCGTTGTTAATGTTGTTGTAATTCGACAAAATAAAACTTAAGAGTTTCCTAATAGAACAACTAACAGTTTCGTAATTCCAAGTTTTGTTTCATTCGTTAAATTATATTTTAATACAATCGGCATCGATAAATGATAACTATTACGGTTACTGCCACGTTTTTTGTTTTTTTTTCCAATCGACAAACTCACCTTGTTTATTTATTTTTTCAGGAAAAAATTTTTAGTTTGTATTCAAATATTACAAACTCAAAACTAATAAAAAAACAAAAAAAAATTTATCAAAACTAAAAAACGTGGGAGCAGACATTTTAATTCGACGTAAAAAAAAAAAATAAAAAAATTTCTTTTTAATTTTTTTATTTAAAATTCATCCGAGATTTTTCCTCAATCACGAAAGATTTATAAAAAAAAGAGAGAGAGAGAGATGAAAAGAAAAAAAAAAGTTTATGCGTCAATGTTAAATATAACAAAAAATCGTGGAAGCAGAAAGATTCCAATTTACCAAAGCAAATGACGCGAATCTTTTGTTTTACTTAAAAGTAATTAAAAAAAAAAAAAAGAATGAAATTGAAGAAGTAAAAAAAAAAAGGAAAAAGGAAAAGAAGAAGAAGGAAAAAGGAAAAGAAAAATAAAACGAATAACATTAAAAGGTAAAGGAAAAGAAGAAGAAAAGGAAAAAATTAAAAGGAGGAAGTGATTTAAACGATGATTTTAATATAAAAAAAAAAAAAGGAAAACACGCATAACGAAATGTTTAGTTACAAAAAATAATAATATAAATTTTTTTTTTTTCCTTTTCTTCTTGCAAACGTTTAGAATTTTAATTACACGATAAAATAAATTATTTAATTATTTAAAAAAGAAAAAAAAAAAAGTTTCGTGGAAGTAAAAAAATAAGGAGAAGAAATTTTTTTATTTTTTATTTTTTTGTTACTTAACTTTCGAGAAGTAATTCACTCACAATTTCAATCTCGATTGCAATTTACTAAAAAAAAAAAATTCATTTTTTTTATAATAATATAATAATTCAGTGTTGCCAACATTAAAAATGAAAATTCATGGTATTTTAAAACATCTGCGGTTTGTCGTCGTTGTCCTCGTCGTTGTCCGTCTTACGATGAGAGGGGGAAGAAGAGGGAAAGAAGGGGGAATACAAAAAAAAAATCAAAGGAAAACCGGAAGGGAGGGGAGGGGGAAAAGCCTTTAAATTTTCTTTAGCCGAATTTTCGGTCACAACATTTAAAATTCACGAACGAACCTCAACCTTTTTAGGGTTAAAATTAAATCTCCAGTTTTAAGGTTTTAAATGTCTTCTGCTTCTATAAAATGGTTAAACATTAATTTTCTTTCTTCTCATTCTTTTTTCCTTCCCTTCTTTCCTTTTTTTTTTTACATCTCTTTTTTCTTTGTTTCCTCCCCTCCCTTTCTACCGCCCCCTCCTCTCTCCCACTTCTCCCAATTCATTAGAATTGAATTTTTTTCATTCCGTTCGTTCATTCATTTTTCCGAAAAATTGGATCCCGGAATGAAATTTGTAACGAACGACTGACAAATAATTTAATAATATTCGATTATAATAAATTTCTTTTGTTTTACCCTTAGTAACAATAATAATAATAATAATAATGATAATGATAATAATAATAATAATGATAATAATGATGACAAATGAAAAATTTGAAATCGCCTCCGGTCGTAATAATTGATACTGGAGAAAAAGTTTTTTTATAATAAAAAAAAAAAAAACTTTTTTTAATTCGTCATCGATCTTTCCTGGAGAAATTTTTTTTTTTTTTTTACCGTTTGTTTGTTCGTTCGTACGTTTGTATTCCTATTATTATTATTATTATTATTATTATTATTATTATTATCGACTCCAGATTTCATTTCGGAAAACAAAATACAATTACTGGAGAAAAAAAAAGAGGAAAAAAAAATTATTATTTTTTTTTTTATATTTTATTTTTCTAACAATTATTATCCCGTTTTTTTTTTTAATTCTTTTCTTTTGTTTTGTGGGAGTTGTTGTGCGAGGGGGGGGTAGGAAGAAGGTAAAGAAGGTGGTGGTGGCGGCGTGGCGGAAATAAAAAAAAAAAAAAAAGGAAACGAGAATAAAATGTAAAGAAAAAAAAAATTTTTTATTTTTATTTTTATTTTTCGTTTTTTCGTACTATTATTATTATTATTTTCATGTTTTTTTTTTGTTTTTAATTAAAGCAAAAATTAAATTAATTATTTTCAAAATGATAATAATAATAATAATAATAAGTTTCTATTGCCACGACCGTAAGATTTTTAGATAAATTTTATTTCGTTTTACCAAAATGATAAAAAATTTTTTTTTTGCCGTCCTACTACAACCTGACCCTACATAAAACTGATTAATTATTATAATTATTATTATTATTATTATTTATTTATTTATTTAAATTATTCTCTGAATAATAATAATAATAATAATAATAATAACTAACTTTTTCTTTGACCTTTGGAAAATTTTATTTAAAAGGACAAACCTGAATAATTTCTCTGGCCTTTTTTTTTTGTGCGCTACGGAAAACTTTTCGTAAAATTTTCTTTTGGTCCAGCACTGATATCATTTTTTTTCACTGATATCATTATTATTATCATCGTTTGATAACGACCTGGAATTCGTTCATTTCAGGTATTCGGTAAAAATGAATGGAATAAGGAAATGCAATGGATTGAATCAATCAAACTTATGTGTCGAATCGTCAAATCCGGTGCATAACAAAAAATTAGAATCCCTTGTTTGTTTATGTTTATTTTATCCGACATCAAACAAATCATATTTTTTCTTATACTTTATAGTTCGTATTTTTTACACGATGTCGCTACCGTCGCTCGGAAAAAAAATTTTCTCATCACGTCATACGAACATAATTAATTTTAATCGTATAAAAATGGCGTCGGACGACAAAGACACAAAAACAAAAAAAAAAATTAAATCATTTTAATTATTTATTTCGAGCTTAAACTGTCAAATAAAAAACAAAAAACAAAAAAAAAAAAGAAAAAAAAAATCAAAAAGAAATGAAAATATCCGACAGGTTGATGACATTTAATAATTTCATTAAATTTTTTTTTTCTTTTTTTTTTACTTTCTTCCGCCATTTTCTATTATTATTATTATTATTATTATTATTATTATTCGAAGGGGGAAAAAAAATGGATCGGGTTGTATCCAAAAAAAAAAAAAAAAAAAGATTCAAATGAGGTGGTAGTAACAGCAACTCTTCCGTATTTAATTCACTTAACTTTTCATTTAGTTATTTTTTTTTTTTTTTGGGCGACAATTTGCAGTTGCCGCCATTATGCAAATTTTTTATTAAAAAAGGTCTTCGGCTTTAAAAAATTCATTTTTTCCTTTTTTTTTCGTTTTTTTTTCGTTTTTTTTTTTCGTTCTCGATTTTTTTTTATTTTTTGTAAAAAAAATTTTATTAATTTTTTTCTAGAAAGTTCTACAAATAATATATATATATATAAGTATCGAAAGAAGATTTTTAACGTAAAAAAAAAAGTGATTTAGGCCCCCCCAAAAAAAAAAGAAAAGTTTTTATCAAACACTCTCATCACGTTTTATATATAACAATCTGTTTCTTCACATGACGCGTTTTTTTTTTTTTTTTTGTTATTTCTTTATTATTTTTTATTTTATTTCTTTTTATTTTTATTTTTTTGTTGCTTTCTCTCCTTCGCCTCTTCCTCCGCTTCCTCCTGGAAAGAGAAGAAAAAAAAAAAAGAAAAAAAACGTCTTTTCGAATTTTTTCCTTTTTTTTTTTTTTTTGGGAGAAAAACTTTTTTTTTCCTCCTTCTCCTTCTCCTCATCTTTTTTTTCTCCCTTTTTCCCATTTTCTTTCCCCCTTTTCTTTTCTTTTCTTTCCAACAAATGAAGTTTTATTGTTTTGTCAATTTTTTTTTCTTTTTTTTTTCTTTCTTTTTATTTAACCTGAAAAAATTTTCAACTCTCCGATAAAATAAACTCAAAACTAGAAACTGGAAAAAATAAAATAAAAAAATAAAAATAAATAAATTTTCACAGTCTTTTTATTATTATTATTATTATTATTATTATTATTATTATTATTATTATTATTATTATTATTATTATTATTATTATTATTATTATTATTATTGAGGGTTTGGAAAAAAGGAAAAGATTTGAATAAGAATTCAAATTTGAATGAAAAAATAATTATTATTATTATTAAAGGAGGAAACATACAGAAGAATTCCACGAGTTTTGAATATGAGAAGTTGATTATGTCATTTTTGCACGTAAATAAAATTTTCGCGCCTTTTCCCTCCCCCTTTCTAAAAATTCAAATTAACGAAATAAGGAAAACCTCAAAATAGGAAATGCATCAATTAAATACGTAATCAAACCTATAAAAAAAAAAAATTTCTCGGTAATTTCCGGATTTAAAAAAAAAAAAAACAGAAACCGGAAACCGGATTTTTGCATGATGAATTTCCCTTCCCCTCACTTTTTTTTTGTAACGCATATTATTACGTCACAAATGAGAGGGAAAAAAAATTTTTCGTTTTTCCATTCCGGTTAGGTTTTTTTTTTTTTTTTTTTTCATTTAAATTTTGAGAAAAAAAATTTTTTTTCACGGGTCGTTCGACGCATTGTATTGTGAAAATTGAAATCCAGAAATTTCCAGAAATTTTTTCCTTTTTTTTCTGGAACGAAAAAAAAATATTAAAGTTAAAAAAAAAAAAAAACACATTTGAAATAATTCGTGCTTTAAATTTAATGATTGATTTGAAAACGAGATAATTTAACTTTCTCTTTCTTCTCCTCCTCCTTCTCTCTCTTACCCTCTCTCCCGACCTTTTTTCCCTTTAATTTTTTTTCTTTTTCCTTTCATTTTCATTTCCGTTTGAATTATTATTATTATTAAATATTTCGTTGCTTAAAATTTTCCTTAATTGCTACTGGAACATTTGTGCGAGGAACGATGGTAAATCGGAAGTGACGGATGAGGGAGAGGGTGGAAGGCGTGGAGGGGAGGGAGAGGGGGAAGGAAAACTCTTTGAAAAATTTAAACGTTTTTGAAAGAACGTTAAAACGAAATAATTTCGCAAGAAGAAAATTTAAGTTCCGATTTTTACTTGAAATTTCATGAATTTAATTCCTCTTCTTTCACTTCCTCCTCTTCAACTTCTCCTTCCCCCCGCCCTTTACCCACCGATACGTTATCAATTAAGAAAAAAAAAAAAAAACAAAATGAAAAGAAATTTTTGTCGCAGTTTCACAAAAAATTCCAGTCGCGCGCTATGATGACGATTATTATTATTATAACATTCTGGAATAAAAAAATAAATTTTCTTTTTCATTTTTTACATGAGTTATTTCAATTTTTATTTTTTTATTTTTTTTTACCTTCCAGTACGACAAAAATTATTATTATTATTATTATTATTATTACTTTTTTTTCCTTCTGCTTTTTCTTCTTCTTCTTCTTCTTTTCCAGAAAATGACAATTTCGCGACATTAATAAAGCGTAAAATAGTTTTCGTTGTTGATCAATTTTTTTTTTTTTTCTCGAATAAGCAAGAAAGAGAGAGAGAGAGAGAGAGAGGAAGAAAATTTAAAAAAAAATATTTACGCGCGAAAAAATTAATAATAATAATAATAATAATAATAATAATAATAATAATTTTCGTTTTTTATAATCAACAAAAAAAAATTAATTTTTGGAAAATTTCACGATCGTTTTTTTTTTTTTTTTTTCAAACAAACATCGTCGAGTAAAAAAAAATAGCAGACGACGTCGTTAAGATAATTTTTATTTTTCTGCTATTATTTTCAAAAATGAATTTTTCTATTTCCGTTTTCGGTATATTTATTATTTAAAAAATCGTACGGGGAAGGAAGAAATTTTTTTTTTTCTCTAAGCGGGCAATCTGACCTACGACAATTTTCTTTTGTCGTTTTTGCGACAAAAAAAAATTTTCCACAAAAAGAAAAGTTTTGAAATTTTGTAAGAAGAGGGAAAAAAAAAGAAAAAAAAAGTTATAAAAAGATAATTTAAAGACAATAACAAACGTAAAAAGTTGTTTGTTTGTTTGTTTGTTTGAAAAAAAAGAGAAGAAATTAAAAAGAAAAGAGGGTCGTTTATCGTTTTTAACAGTAAAATTATCGTCTTGGAAGAAACAATAAGAAACAGATGTCAAGGAAACACCTTAATGGCCGTTCCAGAATGTCTAAAGACACGACAAAAAACGTTTCGTGTCTTTCATCAAACTTTTCTTATTATTTTTTTTTTCTTTTTTTTTTTTTGTTCTCGAAAAACAAATTTCACAGGTTACAAAAAAAAAAAATTTTTTTTCTTACGTTCTCTCTTCCCCTCTCTCTTTTCCTCCCTCTCTTGCTCTCTCATTTCTTCTTAACCCCCCCCCCTTTCTCTCTCTCTCTCGTTCTCTCTCCCTGTTTGTCTGTTTCGACCTTCCTCGCTTCATTTCATAATTTTTTTAAAACCTTCTCACTTTTACTTTCCTTTCTAGACTCCTCTCCCTCTCTTCCTCTTTCTCTCTCCTTCTTTTTCCTTAATTTCTCTTTCTTTTTATCCCTCTCTCGTTTTCCTTACATATTTTTCTCTGTTTTCTTTGCATATTATCGTTCTATCTTTCCTTACCTCTCTTCACTCTTTCTATTTTCTTACTGTCTTTTTCCCTTCTACATTTTTTTAGGTATATTTTCTCTTTCTTTCTTCTTCTTGTCTCCCTTTCTCTCTTTCTATCCTTCTCTTTTTTCTTCTTAACTCACTCTCACTCTTTCTCTCTTCCTGTTTGTGTGTTTCGACCTTCCTCGCTTCATTTCATAATTTTTTAAAACCTTCGTGGTTTTACTTTCCTTTCTAGACTCCTCTCTCTCTCTTCCTTTTCATACATTCTCTCTCTTTTTATTTCCTTACCTTTTACCTGTCTTCCACTCTTTCTTTCTCCCTTTCTCATTTCATTTGGTATATTTTCGTTTTCTCTTCTTCCTATTTTTCTCTTTCTTTCATCTTCTTGTTCCTCTTCCCTCGCTCTCTCTCTCTGTCTTCCCTTTTTCGTTTCATTTCACATTTTTTCAATATTTTCTCTGTAAACTTTCTCTCCTTTCCCAAATTCTCTTGGTCTCTTTTTTTTCCACTTTAATACAATTTTCAAAATTATCTTCGTTTCATTCTCTCTCTCTCTCTTTCATTCTCTTTCTATTTAATAAAAAATCTGAATTAACGATTTCCTTTCTTTTTTTTTTTTTTTAACAAAAAAAAATATACGTTCGTGTTTTGTTAACTTAACTTATCATTCCATTCAATTGTTTAATAATAATGAAAACTTTTTGTTTCTTTAAGAAAAACTTTGAGACGCGGAAGATTGCGTGTGTGTGTTATTTTTGTACATAATTTTTATTTTTAAACATTACAAATACATTTATTATGTATGTAACAAACGCGTGCGTGCGTGTCTGCGTGCCTGCGTTCGTGCCTGCCTGACTAAGTTTGCGAACGCGTGCGTGTGTAAATTTTTTTTTTTATTTTCCCGACAAGAAAATCGATTCGATTCCAATCGATTTTTCCTTTACATTTATTTAATTCTTTCATCGATACGAAAAAAAAAAGGAAAAAAAGGAAAATAGGAAAAAAAGAAAAAAAATAAAATAAATAAATAAATGGAACGTTACAGATATTGAAAAATAATAATAATAATAATAATTCGAATGTAGTAAATTTAATGAAAAATGTCTTCTTACTCGACTTTTTCTTCTTTTTCTATTTTTTTTTTCTTTCGTTTTTCTTCCGTTTTTTTTCCTTTTTCATTTTTATATCTTTTTCTTTTTTTTATCTTTATCCTCCATTTTCTTTTCGTCTGTCGTTTTCTCTGCCATTTTCTATTTCCTTTTTATTTATGTTATTCTATTTTTGAAAAAAAAACTCGTAAAATAATATATAAAAAAAAAAAAAATCGGCGGTTAAAATCGGAAAACTATTTTGTAAATGAGCTTTTCTTTTCTCCCCTCTCTTTTTCCTCTCTCTCTCTTCCCTCTCCCCCTCTTTCTTTTTCTTCTTTCGTTTTTTTTTTTTTTTTTCGTATAAAATCGCGGAGAAAGAAAAATTCAAATTATTGTAAAAATTTATTTATTTTTTATTATTATTTACATTTTTATTATTATTATTATTATTAGATAACAATTTCCGTTTCCGGTTTATTTTTTTAACCTGTCGAACGTTTTACAATATCGGTGAATATAAAAAAATAAATAAATAAATAATCGTTTCGATTGATTGACAACACATAAATTTTTTATTCGTTCGTTCGTTCGTTTTTTTTTTTTTTTTGTTTGCTGTCGAATTTTTCTTCTTCCTCATCTCTCTTTTCCATCCCCCTCAATATCCTCCGTTTTTCCGGGGGGGGGGGAGAACAACGTAAATTTTCTTAATATAATATTATTATTAATATTAAAAAAAAAATTTGAATTAAAATTTAGAAGAGGAAGAAGAAAGGAGCATTTAACATTTATTTATAAGGACGATGGATGAATCAATGAGTGGTAGGCCTTCTTTAAGGAAAATAAGATGAAAGTGGATAAGAAAGAGGAAGGGAGTGGTAAGGGTGAGGAGATAAAAGAGGGGAAAGGAGATGAAAAGACCCGAAAAACAATCTTTTTCCCATCCGAGTGAAAGGAAAAGTAAAAAGAGGAAGCGAGAGAGAGTGAAAGTGAGAGAGAGAAAGAAATTTTGGTTAAAATTTAATTAAAAAGTTTTTTGTTGTTTCAGCTACGACTGCCGAGGTAAACAAAGCGAACAAGCGACCCACTGGAAAGACAAGGATTTACTGGAAGAAAGAGCTTATTTTAGAACAATAACAGAGCCAGCATCATTAAGCATTGAAAATGTCGAAGAATCAGATGAAGGCGATTATAAGTGCAGAGTTGATTTTAGAAAATCACAAACTAAAAATCATAGGTTAAAATTAATCGTTATCGGTAAGTTTTTTTTAAACCTTATTTTTTTGAATTTCTCTCGCCCCCTCTCTCACCCCCCCCTTCGCCCCCCAATTTTTCCCCCACTCACTCTCGTATCGACTTCGGTTCCCTAAATAAAAAAAAAAAAAAAATTAAAAATTAAATCCCAATATTTAATTGGATTTAGATTTTTTTTTTTTCATTTAAAATCGATTGGTTTTTCATGTTATCGCCGCTGTCGTTTGACTTCTCCTTCTCTTCCTTTCCCCCTTTCCTCCCTTTCCCTCTTTCCCCCCAACTTTCTCTCCCCGCAAAAATTAAAAAAAAAAAATCCGATCTTTTTCCTCTTTCTTTCTCTCGCTCTTTCTGTTTTTCCCGAAAAAAAAAATAAAAATAATAATATCGGTAATAGAATTTTTTTTTTTTTGAGGGGAGTGGGGGGAGTTAAAAGAATGTCAGGGACCATGAGAGAGCAGGTGTAAAAGGTTAAAAGGTTAAATGAAAAAATAAAATTAAAAAAAACTTTCGTCAGTGTGAAATTTTTCCAGGGGTCCCACCAAAATCGGACGATTTATTTAGCAGCGGATCGGGTTTTTTTTTTTAGAGTGAATGGGAGCTTGTGGGGAACTTTGGAGGGAGGTCTTTAAAATCCGATTCGTGCGTGACAAGTACTGAAAATTCAATTTGTAAAAAAAAAAAAAAAAAAATTTTCTCTTTTAACATACGCATATATATATATATATATATATATACATTCATATATATATATATATATATATATATATATATATATATATATATATATATATATATATATATATATATATATATATATAAAATTTGCTGATTTTGTTAAAAGTAATAAAATGCATTTAAGCAAAAATAAATTTTTAACGTCAAATGCAAAGGGTTGAATTTCACTTTTCTTTCTTTTTTTCTTTTTTTTTTTAATAAAATTTTCGCGGCCCCCTCTTCTCCCCTTCCTCACCTCTCTTAAACCCTTTTAACATGTTCCCCTTTTCATTTCATCACATATACGTCATTTCATATATAAATATATATTTATTTCGGAGTAAGTAAAAATTGTAAACATTATGTAAATTTTAAAATTTTACCGTGGGGGGAGGGGAAGAAGGAGGAGGTTACTACTGGTTTTTCTCTACTGCTCCTCCTTCTCCCAATCCGTCTCCCCTCACTTTTTCGTTTTCTTTGACACTTGAAAATAAAAACTGAAATTTAAATACTCAACTTGTTGTTGTTGTTATCATCATAACTTTCGCGTTTTTAAATTTAATTTATTTTTAACGATTATAATAACGCCATTAGTAATAAATGTGTTAACAAAACCGGAAATACATTTCATACCTCACCCCTCCCCCTTTTCATTTTCTTACTCTATGACATTGTTTTAAAAGCGCGTATTATTTACATTTTATTAAAAAAAAAAAACATAATTTTTGCGAGGGGTAGAAAAAATTTTTTAAAAAAAATTCGCCAGATAATGATAATAATAATAATAGTGGTAACAATGAGGTTTGTGATGGTGGTGGTTATGGGGTTGATAAATTACAAGAGTAATTCATCTTTTGAAACAAAAAAGGGAAGGGAAAAAAAAAAAAAGAAAAGTTCATCTCACGCAAATAAATTGAAAGGAAAATGAGGGGGGAAAAACGTGGTATTAGAAAAAAGGAAAACAAATGAAAAACCGACGAAAACGTAGTAGTAGTAGGATTGAAGTTAGAACGTTATAAAAATTTTTCTCTCGACGTGAGTAAGTAGAAGAAAAAAGAAAAAAGGAAAGGAAAGGAGATGAAAAAAAATGCGGTCGTGGTAGATGAAAAAAAAAAGGTTGAAGGAAATGAAAAAAAACCGAAAAGGCTTATAATAATTGACAATTTGAAAGATGGCAGAAGTCTCAAAGACACGGAAAGGGATGTCTATAAAAGGGGAAGAAAAAAAAATTTATCCCCCCCATCACCACCACCACCACCGCCTTCCATTAAAACAAAAAAAAAAAAAGAAATACCGAAAAATATTACCTTAAGGAAAAAAAAAAAATCGTAAAAAAAATAAAAAATAGTCATGGGTAGTAGTAGCAACAGCAGCAACAGTAGTAGTTGTAGTAGCATAAGGATAAATTTTTTTTTTTCCTTTTCCTTTTCCTTCAGGACCTGGAATCAAATTTATTATTATTAAGTGTTTGAACCAATATTGAACCATCCAATATTTTCTCCAAAAAAAAAAAAAAAAAAATCTCTCCAGTTTTCTTTTTTTTTCCCTCCTTTGTTTCAATAATAATAATAATAATAATAATAATAATAATAATAATAATAATTTTTATAGTTTTTTTTTTTTTTTGCTTCTTTCATTTTCCGATCTGGAAAATTTTTTTTTTTTTCCATTCTTTCATTCTTTCTTATGGAACGAACGAACAAAAAATCCTATTCTTTTCATTTCTTTTCTTTTCTTTTTCTCTTCTCCAGTTTCACAGAGGAAAAAAATTTTTTTATCTTCTGCTTTTTTTTTAATAATAATAATAATTTACATAAAACTTTTAGATTAGACTTTTGAATAATTAACAATTTTTACATGAATAATGTAAATGAACGTTTAAGTATTTTCAAATGTTAATTTTTCGGGTAGTTTTGCCGCAGTTTTCCTTTCAACTCTACCTTCCCCTCTCTCTCTTTCCCTTCCTCCTTCCCCCTCATCCGTTCGAGTTTTTTTTTAACAATATCGTAATTTTTTTTAATAACGTAATAATCCGTTACAATTAATTACGAGAGAAGTTTTTTCATTTATTATTTTTTTTTCTTTTTTTTTTAACAATTACATTGAACAGGACCGTAACGAGGAATTAATATTAAAAATGTAAAATTTTTCTGAAGATTTATTTCTTAACATTATTGCAACCGTCGTGATTTTTACAAACGTACAAGGTAATTTTTTCATATCGAATACGTTTCTGGTTTACGTCATAAAAAAAAAGAAAAAAAAAGTACCCGTAATAAAAGAAATATGCCGTCGACCTTGAGTACCCGGAAAATTTTTTTTTTCTAAAAGGAAATTTATTACTTAATTTTCCTTTGAAATATATTTTTTTTTTCCTTTTTCTTCAAAACGTAGAGTCGCATTCGGCCTTTAACTTGTATAATCTTGTAACGTTGATAAATTTTCAGGTTTCTCCCCAATAATTCGACATCATCACAATGATAAATAAGCATAAATGCGTTAGAAAAAGACGGAGAGAGAGATGTAAGGAATGAGAGAGAAAGAGAGAGAAAAAGGAACCTTTTCGAACCCTCAGTAGTTGATAAATCGACGAAAAGCAATTCAATTGCTACGACATTGAAAAAAGAGAAATTTCTTTTTTATTTTATTTTTTTTAAAAAAAAAAAAATTTTAAAGAAAATTTGTTTTCTCTCTAAATTTTCCGATCAATCTTTTCCATAACAAAAAAAAAATTTTCCAGACTTTTCCAGGCGGGCCCTTTTTTATAAAAAAAAAAAAAAGGGAGACGTGAAGGTAAAAAAAAAAAATAAATAAATAAACGTTTAAACGTTTTCCCCGCGCTCATTGGTTCAAATAATAATCGATGTATATCGATCGACCAATCAAAAAAATTTAATTAAAAAATGATCTCGTTACTGATTGGTTGATCGTTTAGTCTTGTTTTTCCTTCTCTCATAATCTCGTGCGTGAGCGCGTATTTTTAAAAAAATTCTTTTTGCTTTTTTCCCTTTTTTTTTATCTAGCATAAATCACGTATAAATAATTTCAAAAAAAAAATTATCGTCTGCTAGAGGATTAACATAGATTTTCTCCGTGCCAATATTTTATTAAATCGCGACGTTAAAATTCGTAGAAAAAAAAAAAATTATTCGAATCAATAATACACGTTTACGAAATCGGATAAAATTAAAATTTTTTTTTTCTCTTTTTATTTTTTTCCCCGCTCTTATATTATTATTATTATTATTGGGCCTTATAAGTATTTTCTTTTTCCTTTCCGCTCCCCTTCTCTTCCTCTCCCTCCCCATTCCCATTCTCTCTTTTTCCGCGAAATTAAAAAAATAAAAGTAACCTCATAAATTTAAGATTAAATAAAAATTCTTTAAATTTTTTTTTCTACTGCTTTTTATTTATTTTTTTCTTCTGCTTTTTCCGTCTTTTTTTCTTTTTTCTTATCGTTTTCTTCTGCTTTTTCTTTTTTTTTAATCGTATAATTTAAAAAAAAAAAAAGAGAGAAATAAAAATGAAATGATGAAAAGTTACGGGGGAAAAAAAAATCATGAGAAATGTTTTTCGTTGTACGTTTTATTTATTTATTTTATAATTAAAAATTTTTTTTTAATGACCGATTTACTAAAAAAAAAAGGAAAGGAGGAAAAAAGGAAAAAAAGGAACAAAAAAAATTTTAAACCGATAAAAAAATAAAATAATAATAATAAAATAAAAAAAGGGCGTCAAATTTCTTTTAAGTGAGCCCTTTTTTCTTTTTTTTGTCGTTGTCAAAGTGACATTTATTAACTCGGTAGTAGAGTACTTAAAATATTTTATAAAAAAAACAACAACAACTTTGCTGTTGTTGTTGTCGTTGTCGGTGTTTCTGTTGCCTTTTTGAATACCTTAAAAAAAAAAAACAAAAAAAAAAAAAAAAACGTAAAAAAAAATCTGTTTTTGAAGTTGATCCTTTTAAAAACAAAAAGGAGGACAGGTATTTTCCGTTTATTGTTTGTTTCATTCGTATTTTTTTCCTCATCGTTACGAAGAAGAGAAAAAAAAAATTTCCAGAAACGTTTTGACAAACAAACAAACGAAAAAAAAAAAACAATCTTTTATAAATAACTAAATTTTTTAACGATTGTACATTTTTTTCATCTCTCTCTCTCTCTCTCTCTCTCTCTCTCTCTCTCTCTCTCTCTCTCTCTCTCTCTCTTTCTCTCTCTCACTCACTCAATCTCAAACATTCGAAACGAATTTTTTGAAAAAGTTTTAAAAAAGTACTTTTCACACCCCTCCCCACCACTTTTACCATCTTCTCCTTTCCCCCCGCCGAAAAGAAAAAATAATTAAAAACGTTCAATATCTGAAAATTTATCGGTTTTCCCTTTGCGTAGGTAACGAATGACATTTAAAATGAAAAAAAATTTTTTTTTTTTTTTTTTTTTTTTACGACGACGGAACGATCCGACCAATCAGAATCGAGATAAATTTTTTCTTTTCCCGCCTTTTTATATTCATATTTAAAATTATCGAATTTTTTATTTTATTTTCTTTCATTTTTTTTTTATTTCTTTTTTTTTTAATCCTTCCGCTCCTCTTTTTTTTCCGTTTCAAAAATTTTTTTTCTTTTATCCTATTTTTAAAAATGATAAGAAAATATTTTTATCAATAAAGAAAAAAATGAGGGGGAGAGGAAGGATCTCACCACCTGTTGCAGGTAAAAAAAAAAATTTTTTTCTAATTGTAAAAATTAATGTAAAAGATTAAAAAAAAAAAGTTTTTTTTTTTTTTTAGTTTTGAGGTAAACCCCTATTAAAATTTTTAATTAACTTTAATGAATTTTACCGTGGAATGGAGAAACGAAAAAAAAGAAAGTCAAAGGAAAAGTTAAGTAATAATAATAATAATGAGGATGATGATGATGATAATAATTTTTTCATTTATTTCTTTCGTATTTTTTATGTAAGATCCGGAAAATTTATCGTGTTATTTTTTTTTTTTCGTCTTCATTTTTTTTTGGGCTTTGAACGGTAATACATATTTAAAGTATGTAAAATCAAGACGCCATTTTGTTTTTTTTCCACCTTACATTATTATTATTATTATTATTATTATTATTATTATTATTATTATTATTATTATTATTATTAATGCATTTCGAAGGGGATTTTTCACGTTTGAACGATCGTCGAATTCAAAAAATTCTAAAAAAAAAAAAAAAAAAATTAAAATATTAATTTAAAAAAAAAAAATTGAACGCTTTATTATTATTATTATTTTTTTAAAAAGTATCTAGCAGACGAAAATTACAAAGCAGAAGATAAAAGAAAAAAAAATGGCTTACGTAAATTTAAATGAAAAAATAAATTAATAAATAAATAAATTTTTCTTTTATTTTTTGGCCATTTTTTTTATTTTCTCGCTTTGTTAAAAATTTATTAAAAAATGTATTAATAATAATAATAATAATAATGATGATAATTTTTTTTTTTGTTACTACGACGACAAAGCAAAGGCGATTCTCTCTCTCTCTCTCTCTCTCTTTCCACGATAAAATTGTAAATTACTGTCGGGAATTGAAATTGGTAATTTCCTGCTTTGAGTTGCTTAAAAAGTTGGAAGCTTGATTTCCAATTGCCAAAGGGTTGAAATTAGCATAATTTAATGAACTAGGGGTTGATTCATTCATCCCTCATCTACTTCCTTTTCTCTTCCGTTCATCAGTTATATATATATTATATATATTTACAAAAAAAAAAAAGAAAAAAATTCGTTCGTTAAAAACTAAATTAAAAAAAAAAAAAGAATTTTTTTGTTCTCTCATCTTACTTCCGTCTTTGTTTAAATTATAATATTAAAAAGAAATAAAAAAAAAAAAAGTTTTTTAAATCCGTATCGTATATTCGATAGATCGTTCGATCTATCGAATTAAATTAATCGATTTTCTAATGAATAAAATTTTAATGTAATTAAAATAACTCATCGTTTTTTTTTCCTTTCGTTTCCTTTCCTTTCGTAAATATTCATTTTCCTAAATTTTTTGTTG